>NC_134477.1:21920101-21976302 GCF_964194025.1 Convolutriloba macropyga
ATGAGTGGGCCTTAGGATATTAGGCGAAACTCTATAAGGAGAATGAGATTTCTGTTGAGATTATGCAAAAATTCGCAACTAAGGTTTTGTGGAAAATAGGCGAATACCAATTAAAACTCTTTAAGCGGTACTGCAATATCCGAGTGGTAAAATAATGTAACTGATTGACTATAATAATTGACTTAGAAGAAATCTAGCTAAAAAATTGAACATTGACCCGAGTTTCCAATTTTTGACCATTTCTAGCCCAGAACTCCTCTAACTTTTCTCACGTTAATTTTGCAGCCAGTTTTATATATATTAAAGCTATTGATAAGTAACCTTAAACATTCTCATTTTTTTCTTTTTAGAGATGAAAAATTGTCTTTGATGACACGAGTAAAGAAAAACATTGAAAAAATGATACAGTTGACATATACTTTTAGCGACTCGTTTGCATGTAAAGGCTGTTCTCAGGGAAACTTGACGGTTTTACAGCATTGAGTTGACTATGAGGTACCTTTTTTATGTAAATGCTATTCGCCTAATTTCCTCAAAACTTTTGTTCAGGATTTTTGCCTGACAGCAGCAATAAAAATCGTTTGCCTAATCCAGTTTTTGCCTAATTTTCAATCCCCCAGATGAGGGTAATCGCTTCGCGAAGTTGGACTGTATCATCGAATATTACAAAAGAATCATGATCCCTGTTTCTGAGACGCCTGTTACATTAAGCCATCCCCAGTCAATTTCGAATGGTTATCTTGCAAGATTCTAGCAGAATCTTGCACGATAACCATCCGGTCTAGCCTGGGAATTACAACAATTCAATTAATTGGTTGATAATTCAAAAGAAATCAGAAAAAGTAGTCGGAATGCTGAAGTGGGTTAGCTTGCTTCGGTTACTGTACCAATTTATATAGTCATTACATAATATCATTTCTACTTACTGCTGTTTCAATTTTCGCTCTCACCCTTAATGTAATGCCTTTAGGGAATTTCTGGATGTGAATGAGTTGAGTAAGCAACAAAAGCCAACCAAGTCCAAATCCAAATCAAATAAGACACAAAACAACCAAAGTAGAAACAAGAATACAAAGAGCGGAGGAGGGGGAGGAGGAGGAACAAGTGCACCAAATCAACCCAATCGGAATAACCTTCAGATGCCAACACTTTCAAAAGCACAGTCACACAACTTCAGTATGATGCTTGTCACTGAAGACCCGAGGTATTCTATCAGTTGTTGATATTTTCCGTTTGGGTTCCCCCCAGCAATACTTTTACATAATAATGTACTATGCAATATGGCACTCTCTGTAACGGGGGGGGGGGGAGGAGGGGGCCATAACGTACTGGGGGGGGGGGGGCAGGTGGTACAAAAGAAAGCAAAAGAAAAAGATCCCAGTTGTTCATTTATCCCCAAGTTAATTGTGTTTACATAGTGCCATAGAGATACATCTTCATTGCGAGTTCTGGAACCCAAATTAAATGCCGGTCAGTCCTGTTTCGAATGCCCCGCGTCAATTGCCGTCCAATTTTTTGTCAGAATTGAAATGATTTTTTAATGCAAGAGCAGGGTTGACTATTTAAGTGAATAAAAGTGAAGGTAGCCCAACTACTTTCCAATAAAAAATCATTCGATCTAAAATACAGTGGTTCTCACCTCAATGCTTTAAAATTATTTAGTTAATATTGGATTCTTTACAACAGCGGTGTGAGTATGCTGTGCTGTGTTTTTACAGATTCAAGTCTTATGCAGATGACGTCAATATAGGATTCCAGATGGAGAACTTTGGCCGTGCTTCAGCCAGTAGTGTGAACTTGCAACTGGCTCTCAGAGAGAGTAGATCTCAACAGGGAGGTTTCTCTACTGTATCTCTCAACAATCCACAAATCCCCCAAGGTGATGATGGGTCATAAAGTTGTTTTCCGATTAAGATTCTAGGCAATTATTGCGGAATGAATATGTTTAATGCTGAGTATACTTTCATTGGTCCATAATTGCAAACTGCTAAAAACCAAGCCGACTGTTATAACTGTGACAAGGGAATTTCACGCGGGGTTCTGTATTGATGTTTTGGAACAAAAAAGAAACAGAGAAAACACAAAAAGTGTGCTCAAACTGGTCTCATTTCAAGACTAACGGTAGCTCGATTGACGAGCTAGTAATAAAAACTTGAGAAAAGACAACTGTCTAAAATTGAAAATACTTACGAGATAAAATGATTTTTCAGAGCCAGTTCCACGTTTGTCTCGAATCATCTGCAGTAGTACTTTCATCCTGCAAGTGTTGTGGTTTCTCTCTCTTTCTTTCATCTGCAACTTCTACATTGGAACATATTACTTCTGGGTAAAACACCTCACAGCCGCCAATCAACATTACAATCAGAACTTCGAAGGTAGGTAATAACACAGGAAACGGGAATTGTTAATGATAAAGAGTGTTACCCAAGAGATGTTTATATTTTTGTTCAGGTCACGTTGACCAGTACACATCTGCATTTCAATACGCATTGCTCACTGGGTTTCTGTGGTGTCCTTTTGCTGGATTTGTCATGGACAGACACAGAAAGGAAGACAGTATGTTCCACTTAATTCCATCTTTTAATTAAACACAACATTTTGAGATTTTTTTCGTATTTTTATCCCACTCCAGTTTAGCGGGTGCATTTTATTTGCAACTTTCAGCCCTGGGTGAGGAGTACGCTCTAATTCCGCTCAAGAGAATGCAAGAGATAATCTGAAAGGAGATGCAAGAAATGAGCAGAACTTGAGCGGAATAAGAGCGCAAGAAATGAGCGGAATTTTACCGGAACAGGAAAAAAAGCAACGAACGGATGAAACGAACGGATAACATAGTATATTCATAACTTATGAGTATTTGTTTTTGCATAGGATAAGATAGTTTTCCAGGAACTATAGCATCGTTTTCTAGGCTCTATATGATAGATTTCTAGGCTTTATAAGGCAGTTTTCTAGGCTCTCAAAGATAAGATTTTAGTCTATATGAGAATGATTTTCATACTCTATTGCACTTTTTTGGAGACTCAGGGACTATTAATTAGCGTATTTTTATTCCGCTCAAATTGTGTTCATTTCAAGAATTTTTTTCCCGTTCCAATTGTGCTAATTTCCTGCATTTCTATAACGCAGAAAATCCTCTCAGTTCTTGCACTTTATTCCACTCGAATTATGTTTATTTCAGTTAAAAATGTAGGCGCTTTGAGCGGATTTTGCTACACCGTTCGCTCAAATTCCGCTCAGTTCCTAGATTTTTTCGCTCATTCCTCGACTAGGGGGCACATTTTCCATAATTTTACATAATGATTTGCAATTTATGGAAAAGAGCTCTGTACTGGGGAGGGGCATAATATGTCTATAGTAAAAAAAATGTCTTTCTTTGCATGCAGTTAAGAAAGCAGGCCTTTCTAGTTGAACCCGTGCAACGTTTTCCGTCTGATTGCACTACATATTTGCCTGGGGTTTTGCTGTTTTGGCGTAGGTGAGGTAAATGTATAGTTAAATACTAGCAAGGTTCACTAATTTACTTAGGGGGGTCATTGCTCGCTTGGCTTAATCGGAAGTTGATCAACTGATTGCGCGAAGAAGATGCTCTGGGTACATTTTGGACAATCAAGCGGCTCTAAGTTTGGAAAAAGACTGGAGTTCTAAAAGCACTTCTGTTCCATTGAACTGATAAGCATCGCCACTGAGAAATTCTATCGAGTCAAGTGTTTTGTTTTCCCTTGGATGCAGTTCTTCAATGAGGGTTTTTTGTTTTCGAGTTCTAATCACTTTGATGACAAATATTTTTTAGCACGAACGAATTGTCCTCGAAGACAGATTTTTTAGCTCGCGAAGCAAAAGCCTCCATTGAGTTGTTGCTATTGTGTTTTATTTTCGGTTTCGTACAAAAGAAGCGACGTCGTACCAAAGAGCCGTATACTCACAGGTTTTTCCATTGCTCTAATCTAATCGCCATTACATTTACCTGCTGTTGCTCATATTTTTTCCACCTCTGTTGCAAGCACGCGAGGCATTTGCTTATAGCGAAAAACTTCTTCCAGGTATCAGCACAGTCCGGATTTGATTTTCAGTCCTCTATTGTAAACATAATGATTTTGGACCATAGCAAACAAAATTTTACGAGTTTTAAGCGCATTGTCGGATTACTTTTACTGCAAATAGTGTTCAAATCAGATTATTATTTTTGATTGGTTTTGTTGCCTGATGTATAATTTTCCAGTGCTGCAGATTGAACCAGCTCATTTATGCGGGCAGATCAAGCTTAAAGTCTTAGATGCAGCCTGAGTTCATAGGCAGATAAAGTCATAAATCGGTTCTTTCAATTAGCCAACTATGCGTTTCAATTAGCCAACTATGTGTTTTCAATTGCTTGTAATCTACCAGCAGTGGTCTCTATCGTTTACGGTTTCTTTGATTGCATACAAAGATTACGTAGGATTTCTTTAAAGTTAAATGTATGATTATCTTTTTTGAAATCATACAAGGGTTGTACTAAGAAATACGACATGATTTGTATGGCACCATATATGATCCTTGTTTGACTACTAACAAATGGCTTACCGGGACATTAGTTGCACCAAAATTGTCTCTCAGTGGTACCATAAGTGGTCCTAACGCTAATCGCGCATGTCGAATCGGGCCAAATTTTACTGTTTGTTGAATTCCTTGTTTTATCCACTGCTATATTCACCACTATAAATACATACTACACGCACAATTTTGTTTACAAAAATGAACATAGGTAGTATAATTTATGCAAATCATACACTAATATCCAAAAGTTCTCAAAGCTAGATTTAAGCCCAATTTCATATCTAATATGCCAAACTATACTGAAATAAATCAGGTTAATCATCTCTCTAAGTTTTTTTTCAATAGAATCGGATGAACAGAAAATAAATCAAAATTGCTTAGAACTGGATAATAAGAAACAAGTTTCTTTAAAATTTTGACTTTAACCGGGAGACGGTTGATCTATGATGTTTAACTGAGTGATTCTATGTACCTGGTTACATTTTTGAGCCGAGTCTTGGGAGGTCTTGTTAAAGGTTGACTCGCCTTTACCACGCTACGGCAGTACTGCTCGACCTTTCTTAATGGCAACTGTGGGGGAGGGTGCAACTACAGAATGCTTGAACACTTTTAATTTTAATTATTAGGCTGACTGAAGTCTAATATTAAGCTGACTGAACAATATTATTATATCATTTGTAGGGATATCATTATTAATCTTAATATTAAATATATTTCTGAATAATCATTCACTCATTTATCATTTATGAAAAATGTAATTCTGTCATGCACCTAGATTGTAGCTGGCTATCCTTCTGAACTTCTGCCAAAAACATTGTAAGGAACTTTTTCCATTCTGAGTAGTAGTCTGTTGAGAATAGGATCCTGGGATAGTTTTCACACGCTTGAGAGAAGTTGATATAACTCTGGATAGTAGAGTAGGAACATCCTTTATCGTTCAGTAGTTTTTTCCAGGGAATATCCTTATTGTTTTCTTGATGGTTTTGTTTCACTTTCCCTCATATGTATCCTCTGTCAGAAATTGTCAGTAGATATGAACGATTCAGCTTTCCCTCCATGTTATTGACTGTGGTGAGATAAGACTCAAATTCACCAATATTGAATGAACTCCTGAGTTTATTGTGGAAAGATAAATATTCCGGCACATTCACTTCAAACTTGTCCAATTTTTCCTGATGCTCGTAACTTAATAGGTCCTTCTTGAACTTGGAGAGGAACAACTGGAAGAATTCTGTTTTAGTTCGTTTTCCAGTCTCAGTTTCATGTTCGGTGGTGTTGTCGGGTATGCATTTGTTCTCCTTACAAAATGTAATCATTTGATTTGTTAAATTAGTCAGCTCGTTTATATTCTCTTCAGACAAAGAAGTGGATGATAAAGCTCCAGTTATTAAAGTCTCGTCAAATGACGAAAATTGTTTAAAATTTTTCGCTATTTTTTGTAGTGAAGTGAAACTCATGATGAATAGCCAAAAAATGCCGTGGAGAATAAAAGTCCCCACGTGGAGAATTATTCTAGAACATTCTTTTTTCTAGAATATTCTCACATGATTTTTAACTTAAAATTATTTATCATTTCCCAAGTAATTACAAGTTTTAAAGTAAAATAATAATTAAATCCTTCTATTAAATTGATTGATTCGTATAATCTATTAAAAATTAAATTAAGATTTTAATTAATACTGACTTTACTAGCTAATTTTTAATGGTATGTTATATTCGAAATTTTCACTTGTTTGATTTCATTCTCTTAGTGGTGGTGGCTTTCATTGTCAATGGTGGCGGCCATTTTAGCATGACATGCACTTTTCATTCGATCTGCTAAGCAGTGTAATGCGATGTTAAACCAAGCTTGTTGACTTCTTACACTATTAGCGGTTGCTAAATATGAAAGAAAGCGAACAATAATAGCACAGTCAAAAACACTGAGAACGGTGGAAACACAGTGATTAGTGTTTTTCTATGTCTTCTTGAATATTTTACTTATAAACATGCTCTCTGAATTGATTTCTAGTGTGACCATATCTATATCTATGAAGATGAATACATAGTCTACATTCCCTATTTCTAAATCTATATAATGATATATGTTTATAAACATTACACATACTACACGTTAGATATTGATCAGGATCAGATTAATGATATCCCAAATGTTCTATATAATCTTTAACCTTAACAATATTTTTACATACATAACAAGAATATTCTAATTCTTTACAATTATTACAACATTCTTTCCAAGGTTTATTTATACACTTATCGCATTTCATTATCATTTTCCAAAAAATTATTTTTTGATTATTTCCCTAAAAAAAATACATCATGTCTCAATCAACTAATACTAGTGTCATAAACTTCTGTGATCTTTGTAATCTATCCTCTGAATCAAAGAAGGCTTTATACAGGCATCAATCATACGATCTCAAACATAAGGAACTATTGGAGAAAATGTTTGAGTCTGAAGAAGAGGAAATCTCGGAGAGGGTGTATAATTTGGATGAAGATGATTATATTATTAAAACTAGGGCTAAAACTAAAACAGAAACTAAATCAGAAACTGAAACTGAAAACAATATCTATTCTATGATTAGGTTTATATGTAAAGAATGTCATGAAGAATTTAGAAGTAAAGTAGCTCTAACTACTCATTCATATAGTCACAATCGCATGTATCTAGAAAACACAGAAGACTTCCATATAAACTCAATTCAGAAAATGAGAGAATTTTATATTACTGATAAAGGTGGGAATTACATTAAAGATATAGATGAAGCGACTAATTACTCTTTAGAAGAAATTAAAAATTGTTACCAGTTTCGTAAAGTTAGGAGTTTTAAATATAAGATCACGGCTGAATGTGATTATAAGAAGAGAACCAAAGAAGAAGTTAAAACTACTAAAATATTCTTCAGTACTGATTATATTAATAATAAAGCAATCCGCGAAGCGGTTTCACCGATATATGAATATGGTGACTGCAATCGGTGGCTAGATTTCGAAAAGGAAATATATGACGGTTATGGTTATGATTTTGAGTTACTTGGAATAAGAAAAATTCAGTTAAACATTGAACCAACTAAAGCATCTATTGGTAGTTATATAGATTTACCTCCAGATCTCAAAAACTCTAAATCGATATTAAATATACGTAGTTATAAATACAATTGCTTACAACTAACTCTAACTGCTTGGCTACATCCCGCCCCACACCATGCAACTCGAGAAAGTAAATATGTAGATAAACTAATAGAACCAAGACAACAACATGAAGATGATTTTGCTTATATAATAAGAATACAGAAATTGTATAATATTAATATTTGGGTATACACACCTTGTGGTAATGGTAATATAGAATTGTTTAAACAAGTGGATGATTTTAATAAAGATAGAAAAGATGTAAGAATACTAGTTTGGAGTAATGGTCAAATAGGACACTGTGCCCTAATAAAAAATATAGAAACCCTGTTAGAACGACCAAATAAAAATAACATAAAATATTATTATTGCGATAGGTGTACCTATTGGTTTAACTCACAAATTAAATATGATAAACACGTATGCAACAACTCATTCAAACCAGAGATTGTTTGTCCTAAGAAAAAAACATATTACTTTTATAAATGAACGCAAACGTCAGAATGTAAAAAATATTATAACTGCCGGTATAGAATGTTGCATTGTTGATCCACGAAGCGGTTTCACCGATGTCTCAACTAATGATTTAAAATATGTAATAGCTGAACATATTCCAATAGCTGTGGGTTACACTTGGCATGGTAACTTCAAACACTACTTCGGTCTAGGCTGCATCAAAAGATTTGCTAGAGATCTGTTAGAAATAGAAATTGAGAATAATTTCAAACATAATGAAAAGATGATATTCACAGAAGAAGATAAATTATATCATGAAACTAATAACACTTGTAATATCTGCAGCAAAACATGTATTAATAAAGTAAGAGATCATTGTCATGAAACTGGTAAATATAGAGGACCAGCATGTAAAATATGTAATCTAAGAAACAAACAACAAAACTTCATTCCAGTAATATTCCATAATGGCTCTGGCTATGACTTCAACCTACTATACAGTGAACTCTTCAAACAGAATAATGATAAAAGAAAAGTAGATAACATACCACTAGCTGCTGGTAAATCTAAGATGTTTAGCATTGGTTGTCTTAAATTCTTAGATAGTTATAACTTCTTAGCTATGCCCCTAGATCAAATGGCAAAGATGTATGGATGTAAAACTAAAACATTATATCCATATGAATACTTTGGTTTAGACTCCTTGGGAACCACGACAAAGTCGTATAATAATCTTATAGGTAATCTAAAAATAGAAGACTTCAAATCCTCTCTACATAATAAATTACCAACACAAGAAGAAGTAGATAACTTTAATAATGAAAACAGTCATAAAACTGGAAAAAATCTAACTATAGAGTATTTACAGAATGATGTGGAAATATTAGACTATTGCATGAATGAATATGTTAAACTAAGTATGAAAGAATTCAAGCTCATTCCACTACATTACGTTAGTCTCCCGGGTTATAGTTTTGATTGTTGGTTAATGTCAAGTGGTGTAACATTAGATACATTTCAAGATAAACAAATGCTAGATGATTTTGTTGGAGCAAAGAGAGGTGGTATATCTGGAATAATGGGAGATAGATATATAGATCGGCAAAGCCGCTTCGCGGATAACAGTGATGGTAAGACCATATGGTACATAGACGCAAACAACCTATATGGTTATGCAATGATGCAAAAGTTACCTAATAAGGATTTTGAGTTTATTACTACTACTACTCTAGATGTAATATTGAATACTCCAGATGATAGTGATCATGGTTACTATATAGTTCGTGATATTGATTATACTAATGAATGTAAAGAGAAAACAGAACAGTTAGCACTAATGCCTAATAAGAGAAAGATAAATGATAATGAATTGGGATACCGACAAAGAGAGAAAAGTAAAGCAAGATCCGAGAAATTAATCTTGGACCAAAACAACAAAACAGAATATATGGTTCATTATAGGATGTTAAAGTTCTATGTTAAGATGGGGGTAAAAGTAACAAAAATACATAGAGTAATTAAATTTAAACAAGATTATATATGTAGGGATTATATACAAAACAATACAAATAAAAGAGCAACAGCTAAAACTGAAGCAGAGAAGGATATAAGGAAACTAATGAATAACTCATTATATGGAGGAATGTTCATCAATCCTCTACACTTCTTTCAAAGCAAGTTCTTGCATGATGAAGAAAAGATAATGAAAAGTGTAAGTAAACCAACATTTAAGAATACAACTAGATATAGAGATTATAGCCAAATAGAATATATAAAGAAAAAAAGAATATGATTCTCCAGTATCTGCAGGTGTTACTATCTTAGAATTAAGTAAATTACACATGTATGATGTATTCTATAATATTCTACAACCATCCCTCAAAGATCTAATACTTCACTATATGGATACGGACAGTTTCGTATTAAATTATAGTGAAGGTAAAGTTAGTGATGAGCATATGGACTTAAGTAATCTAGACATACCTATAAAAACTAATAATAAAGTCCCCGGCAAGTTTAAGCACGAGGGAAGTAGGATTATTGAGGAATTTATAGTATTGTCCCCCAAAACATATAGTTTCAAAAATTATCCTAAAAACACTAAAGAAAAAGGAATAAAGAAGCATAATAATGCTAGGCACATAGATTATTATGATGCATTAATGAATAATACACAGAGAACAGTAGATGAATGTAGAATTCAAAAAGTTGGTGATAACATGACAACAACAAAAACAAGTAAGATTAGTCTAAACACGTTTGATGATAAGAGATTTTATGTAAATAATATGAAAAGCTATCCTCATGATGAGAATCTATATCTATTCAAAAGAGATTTAATAAAAATGATCCACCAAGCATCAGTGAACGAGCAAAGCTCGCGGTTTACCAAATTGCTTCGCAGATCATTAGATGGAGACAAAGACCTACTGGTTAATAATATTCTAGAACTAACCATTAATGATGATAGAAAGTTAATTGAAGTTGCTATTATATTATATAATGAGCTTTCTTAATTTTTATAACAAATAATTATAGACCTAATTCATTCATTACATCCATAGGGTTGGTAGTTAGTATATTATAAATCATTATCTGAGCCATATATTTTTCCATAGTCTCTCCCATGATTGTATTCTTATGTAGTGTAGCTCCAGCAATTATATTTTTATTATATTCTAGAAATTTTATTATCTTCCCAGCCCCATCTACATATTTAGAATAAGTTGAAATTATTAAATCATCATGATTTGGTTCCTTAAGATGATCAATAAACTCATCTATAGTATTACAACGTCTTTTACAAGCTAAACATCTTTTTAGATTAAGAGAGAAGCTGTTTTCATTATCCATTTTTTACTCTTATTATAATTTTTCAATACATATAAAATGACTAAACTAGATAAACTTATAGAATTAAACAATCTAGAAAAACAAAACAGAAGAAATAGATTAGAAGATAAATTAAAACAACAAGAATATTATGGTGAAATAGAAGAGTTATTTGATCCTCTAACCAAAACTATCAGTGAATACAATGAACGGAATCTAGCATTAAGTGAACAAACATTAAGAGCAATAGATTGGCAAAATCAAGAGTTAGATAAACAAACTAAGATGATTGGTGAAACTGCTTCGCAGATCAAGCAAGCTGGTTCCCAGTTAAAGAAACTGCTTCCAAGATGGGTGAAACTGCTTTGCAGATTGGTGAAACGTTAAAGGGGACCATAAAGCAAACTCAAGATATAGCACCAGTTCATGTTGATACAAAAACAGCCAAACTTTTTCATGACATGGGAGCTCAAACTAATCCTCAATTAAAATTAGAACTCGTAGATTTACCTAGTAGGAGATATAAAATGAATGGTGTTGATATAACTCTAGAGCAGGGTGCATTTTTAGTTAGGGATAATGTATATGAGTTTTCAGAAGGATTTACTGATTTTCTTACTAAAACAAATGTAACATATGATGATAAGGTTGAGGAATATGAAAACAAAATTAAAAGGTTTTTAAAGGATATTAGATATGATTTAGGAAAAGGGGATAAGAAAAGCGCTAGATATAGAACAATAAAACGTATAATGGAGGTGAGAGATGATATATTTGGCAGGGGATTAAATGGGAACCCAAATAATTTAGTAGAAAGACTAGAATTATTAATACTAGAAACAAAAGCTGGTCATGATGGATTATATGATGAAATGCTAGATATATCTAAGCAACTATTATCTATGAATATTATTAATCAAGACCAATTATATAATTTTGTTTTTAACTATGGTAAATAGGTGAAACCATGACTATATCCATAAATAAAACATTAGAAAAACAACAACAACAACTAGCTAAAGAAGTATTCAGTCCTCAAATAACAAAGTTTAAAAGACAAAGAATAATACTACTATATAAAGATGAAACATGGTCAGCTGATTTAATTGATAAGTCATCTCTAAGTAAATACAATAATAATTATAAGTTTATATTAACAGTTATAGATATATTCACAAAATATGCATGGGCTATTCCTTTAAAGAATAAATCTGGTTTGTCTATAACTAATGGTTTTAAAACAATCCTATCAGAAGGACGAAAACCAGAAGAATTATGGGTAGATAGAGGTAGTGAGTTTTACAATGAAACATTTAAATCTTTACTTAAAGAATATGGAACCGGCAAAACCGCTTCAGGGATAGAGCTATATTCTACTTATAGTGATTTAAAGGCTGTATCCATAGAGAGATTCAATAGAACATTATTACACATAATAAATAAACCTATGTTCATCAATGGTGATGGTAATTGGGTAAATATATTAAATGATACTGTTGTAACATATAACAATAACATTCACTCAACAATTAATATGACACCAGTTGATGCTTCTAATAATCCTGATAAAGTTAAGTACACTTTTAGTTTTAAGAATATTAAGGGTAAAATTAACGTTGGTGATTATGTTAGAAATGTAGTTAAACGTAATATCTTCTCTAAAAGTTACACTTCTAATTGAATAGAGAATTGTTTAAAGTGAATGAAGTTCTAAAAACACATCCACCAACATATTAAATAGAAGATATTAATGGAGAGATAATAGAAGGCAAATATTATGAACAGGAACTATTGAAATCTGAGTTTGATTTTGAATCTAATAATAAAGTTTTAGAATCATTAAATATATTTCTTAAAATAAATAATGACAAGAAACAGATCCAAACAAGCGAAACATCATATAGGGAATGGAAACAACTTAACACTAAGTAAGGCGCGTGGGTTATTCCTAGAAGATAATGATAATATTGATATGAAGGATACCTATAAAATTACAAATGTACATCCTCCGATAGATGAAAAAGATGTTGTTAATGAAGAGTATTGTGACAATAACTTATTATCCTCTTCTAATAAAACAGACATTTTAAGTAAAAACATAACGGAACTAAGAAAAGGTGACTTTGATAAAGTTACAACTAAAACATTACAACTAAATGAAACACAAGTTAATGAAGAACTAATTAATGAATTTATTGAATCAACAAATGAAGTCAGAAATACTGTTAAGTTTTGTAATAAAGCTGCTGCAGATACTATCTCTAAATATAATCAATTAAAGCAAGAATTTGATAATAATAAGTTTAATCAGTATATAACTATCATACACTTAGATGAAATGTTTACTAACGGACTGAGAGAAATGAAAGAATATAATAAATCTCTTAGAGGTGTTATCGTACAATATATAATTGCTGTACTTTTGCAAAGTAATTTAATTGATAATAAAGAGAAAGACAGACTTGAGATGCATTATAGTTTTAATCAAGGAGATATAATGAAAGAAATAGAAAGAATTTTTACTACTGAAAATAAGCAAAGCAATGACCAATCCAACAGCACCGAGTGAGAGATTACTATATCCAGATTTGTCATCAGTATCAGAAAGATTGATAAACGAAAAGATTCAAGCTAATAATAATTTTAACAACAATATTAACATTATAAAAGATATTAGAAACTATTATGAAACTGAAACTAATAACTAAAATGAAGCTAAGCAGATATAAGAATTATATTAACGTAGCTGAGATAACAGAAATAGTATTATCATCTAAAGCAACAACTGCAACAACAACATCAGTTTCATTAACAGGTAGAGGATTAGCTTATTCTATACCAACAGCTTTTGCTACAGCAACTGTTTGTGGTTCATTATCAAAAAAACATTTAATACTAAAATTAGAAATAAAATTATAAAATATTCACAAATGTATATTTTAAGTAAACAGTTTAGTGATAAGTTTAATAAAATATATAATAAATCAATGAATGATAATAAAGTAGATAATGATGAGTATAATGAATTTGTTAAGTTATATGAGCATTATAAGAAGAACAAGAAAAACAAGCTGAGTATTTTTTTAGATTAAAGATATTAGTGCTTAGTAATAACAATGTTTTTAGTAATAATAATATTAGTATTAATATTTATCGATAAATATATAATCATAATCATAGCTATAATCATAAACATAATCATAATCATAATCATAATCAAATAATTATCTTTTCTTTGTACCTAAGTATAACCCTCTTCCTTTTTGTACTACTCTTATACTTTCACCAGTAATTGCAAAATTAATTAAATCAGGTGTAGCCGCTAGAGCTGCTTTAGGGTTTCTAGATGCAGCTGCACTTCCTATTTTACTTGCTATTTCTAATGCTCATACTAGATTATTAGCAACTTTCTTTCCAAAGTTAACTGTAGCTCTGCCAACACTTTTAAAGAAATCTTTAAGTCCTTCTGCTTCTATTGTTGCATCAGATACTGTCATTGATTTATTCCTTCTACATAAAACACAATTACCTTTTATCATTTTAGTACCTTTTGAAGTGATAGCTCCTCTTATATTAACAGTACCACTATAATGTCTACCTGCAACACAATATGAATTAGTTTTGAACTTATTTAAAAGACTCATTTCTATATATAAAAAATAATTGAAGTTAAAAAGTATAATCCCTATGTTGTTATTAAGCCTAAACCCAAGCCTAAGCCCAAAGTTAGACCTAAGCCTAAGATTAAGCTTGAAGCTGGAGGCTTAGCTCTAGAGAATAAAATGAAATTAGACATTATTTATGCTAAAGGTTTTGTTAATACTAATAAGAAATAGTTGGGTGTTAACAAGAGTAACAAGAGTAACAATTAGAGCTGACTAGCTACAAATATAAGTATAAGTATATGGTTATGTATAAGTAAAAGTATATAATTTTAACAATAACTATATTATAGTATAATTATAAATTATCGCTAGAGTTATATCTAAAATTATAATTATCGCTAGAGTTATATCTAAAATTATAATTATCGCTAGAGTTATATCTATGACTTAAATTATATCTATGACTTAAATTATATCTATGATATTATGTCTACCATCTTATTACCATCACTATTCACACTAATAACCTTTCTAGTTAATACTAATGCATGACATATAACATCTGCAACTGCAGCACTTATATTAAAATTAAGTTGTATTGGTTATAGACCTATATGATCCCTTTGATATCTAGTATCGAATACATATATTCTATAATTACTTTTGAATATTCTATGATTTATATATGGTTTTATATTATGTGGTAGCCCATTATAATCTTTATTAAAGCTAACAATCTCTTTAAAAGCCTCATTATAATTATTGGTTCCATAAATACTATTCATTCTATCCTCGGGATAAAACTCAATACCAATCTTACAATAACATTCAATAACATTCATTACATCAAATGTACTTGCATCATGAGTTTGTTCATTAACATTATTATTTTCAAAACCAACTATTATATATTGCGGTCTTTCCATACCACTTTCCATACCTAGATCAAACAAGAAGTTAGTAGCATTGGGTACATTCTTATAAAATGTCTTTCTTTCATAATAGCTAAAGTCTACATTTTTCTTTTTACTTAAACCCTTTTGCACAATAATTCTATTATCATTACTAGGATCAATACTAGGTACACATCATGATATATCTCTAATTTCTATATTACCATCAATGGCAACTGCACCAGGATTAGCAATAACTCTATATAGAGCTCTATCTTTATTATTTCTTTTTAAAATTAGTTTAAATCCTAAACCATATATAATCTTTTCTAAATCATTTACGAAACCAAATAGATCACTCATCTTAATCATCATATATATATGACCTCGTTGTGCAGCAATATGGTCACCTTTAAATTGGCTATCTCTATTGCCCTGATTTCTAACAAAACCACTCTCATATTCATCATCAGTACTAGTTAATAACTTATACATCAATAGATTAGGATGACAATGATCTATATATTCAATAGTCCTACCACCACTAGTTTCAAGCTTAATTGAACTAGACAGTGCCATCATACCATAATTAACTAATCTGATATTAGCATCATCAGCAAATACACCACCAGCATCATCTGATACAACAAACTCTATCTCTAGATAGGAATCACGCAAATTTAAGTGATTCTCTTCTCTATTGAGTATGATATTAATATTGGTATTTATCGTATTCATTGTTGCCAGTTTATTTGGTTTATATTTTATAATCTTACTTTTATGTATATCATTTTTGTAACCATAAGTTGCATCCAAATTAAAATCCATTTTTATTAGATAAAAAATGACAGACAACTTGATTCTATATGAACTACAAAATATACACGAAGCTTTAACTAAAACTAAAGAAGAGTATACACTTAACTTTAGAATGATAAAACCAACAGAAAAGTTTAACTTTAGTGAACCTATACTTAATACAACAAAATTAGGTTTAATTAGATTATCTGTTTATAATTCAGTGTTTAATGTGAATAGGAGAAATAATCAATTCTTATATGCTAGTACTGTTATAGAAGATGATGAAGCTTTACCTCAGGCTCTTAGCTCTGACCCTAACCTTAACTCTATCTCTACCTCAAGCCCAAACATTACATCTATACTTAATCATAATTATAAAGGAATCCCGTTGCTATATTCAACTATTACACCGGGAGCATATGAGTTAACTGATATAGCAGAATTAATAAAAGAAGAAACTGATGGTAATGTTATAATAGAACCAGATAAGAATACGATGAAATGTTTTATGGAAACAAAACAAGGAGCACTCAGTTTTGATATAGAAAACTCACTAGCCTCATTACTAGGATTTAGAAAAATAACTTATAAAAAAGCTAGATATAAATCTCAGAAAATTATTGATATTATGGGTTTTAGAACTATTAACATTCATTGCAATTTTATATCTGGAGCTAAAGATAATGGTAAAGATGCAGACATACTATATACTTTTAATCTAACAGAACCACCAGGTTACTTGATAAATATTATACCAACTAATATCTTATATCAAAATGTAACTAAAGATAGAATAGAATATATAGAATTTCATATTAAAGATGAGCATGCAAGACCTATAGACTTTAATGGTGATGTATTAAGTTTTACTTTACATCTAGTTTAGTCTTTATCTTTATGACTTAACTTAAACTAAACTACAAAATTTTCCTATCCCAATTAATTCTTAGTTTACCATTAATATTTTTATCTTTAGTTATATCAATGACAATATAATTATAAGGCTCTTTCCATACCTTATTACATTTATTAGCAAAATCATTATAACTAAGTTCAACATTATTGAAGAAATCTTGATATATCGATGCTAGGACTTTACCTCTCTGTTCAAATAAAATAATTAGATTACAGTTCTCTCTAACACTCTGCCTATCCAGAGAACAGGTTTTGATTAAGATTTATCATATTACAGTTATTATGTCTACCTCTACAAAAGTCTTCATTAATAACTGGTTCTTTGGCTCTAACATCATCAAATATCATTAGTTTCTTTAAGTCTTTGGGTAGTTTATCGGGAGATGGTAAATCTTTTATATCTTTAATAAATTGAACATCTGCTTTTGGGTTTATTATTTCTATACCATGGTACTGATCACCAGTAAGTCCAATGATGTATAGCTTATCAAAATACATACTAGATAGAATTGGTTTTTTTTAATAAGAATGTCTTACCACATTCACTAGGACCAGATATTATACATCTAAAGTTATCTGGGAATGCGGCTTCAGTAATTATATCATCATCCTTTAACCATGAATATAGATCACCATTTATATTAATAGCATTAGGATTTGTTTGGATTATATTATTTCTTGGGGTTGATATATACCCCTGATCGGTGAAACCGCTTCTCGAATTATAACTAATTCGTAGATTAGGACTACTTCTCTGATTATAACTACTTCTCCGATAGACAATCCCATCATTGTCATTATCATTAACAATATCATTATCCTTAACATTATCATAATCATTAGCATTATAATTAACTTTAAAATTATCATTATCATTAACATAATCATTATCATTAACATTATCATTAACATTATCATTATCATTAACATTATCATTATCATTATCATTATCTTTATCATTAACATTATCATCAGCATTATCATTAACATTACAACTTAAACAAAAACACTCATTATATATTCCTGGATATTTACATTGATTAACTAGAATATTCAAAGCACTTTTAATTCTAAATCCTCTATCAATAAGATAGATCATGTATAAACAATAAGCCCCACAATAAGATTCATCATATTGTTGTATTCTCTCATTAGAGCCTAGATCTACATATTCTTCTAAAAATAATGGTGGAGTTTCTACACCAAAACTATCAAAGTAATTTGTTGGACCACCTTCTCTTCTTATAACTAAAACCCAATGTGTACCTTCAGTTGGATGTAGATTTACAATAATGTTAGAGTTAGGTTCACTTACCATTTCTGGTTTATCATCTCTCATTACAATCTCAATTGGTGTTAGACTTATATCTTTACCTATATCTTTTATTCTGATATCACTCATAGCATTATTATCAATATTAAATTTATTATTGAATTCCTCAAAAGTTAGGATGAGCATTTTTATATAATAAATTTATTAAATCTAAGTCTAAGTCTAAGTCTAAATCTAAATCTAAATCAAATCTATATTTATTATATAAAAATGGAAACAGGTAGTGCAGTTTTTATTATTATTATTATTATTATTGGAATTTGTTATTTAATATATGATTCAAGACCAAGTAAATATACAAAACTAGAAGAAAGCTTTGGTGGATTTATGAATAGGAGTCTAGTTAAATTTGAATATGAAAAGTCACCATTACATACTATTGTTTATGGTGGAACTGGAACGGGTAAAACATTTTTTATTAGACAACACTTAAAGTTATACTTAGACCATGGTCAAGTTCAAGATCAAAACCAAAACCAAAACCAAGACCAAAACCAAAACCAAAACCAAGACCAAGCTAAAAATATAGATATATTTTGTAAAGATGACAGAGACTGGATAGATCGTTAAATAGATAGGTTAAATAAGGATATAGGTTATTATTTTACTGAAGGTAGACATTAAATGATTGTAATGTGTCATAAACCAGCTCAAATAATTAATACAGCAATAATGAGTTGCGATACTATTTATTTAACAACTTATAATGGACCTGATCTATTTAAAAACTTTAATGAGACATATAAATGTGAACATCACTTCAATAAAATAATTAGTGAAATAAATAGTAACTATAATAATTGTACAGATGGAATGTCAGATGAACTTCGTTATGGTATAATTAAATATAATAAAAAGGAAAATACTTTTATTATTATTAGTAGTAATAGAACAATGATATATGATTCAAGAGTTGGTTTCCTTGATTTAAAAGCTCTTATTTTAAAAGATGATTCAGAAAGAGAAGACATAAATAAACTTATAGCATATATGAAACCACTAATGATTAATGCACCGGATAGAAATGTTATTAATCATGATAATAATCAGTTTTATTTTAATAAACTTCTTACTTTAAATAATATTAAAATACAGAATGATGTTCTAACTAAAGAAATGATTATGGGAAAGGGTATAAAAATTTTATCAAATATTGGTGGAATTATAGGCGCAGGTTTATTTATACTTAATTGTTTTTATCCTAATTCAATATCAAGAAATGCTGGAACTGTAGCAATAGGAGCAAGTACAATGTTGAGTAGAGTAAATACATTAGTTAATGTTGGATATGGAGAAGAGTTGGAAGGTGAAACACGAAATACAATCTGCGAAGCAGGTTCCCTGATACAAGAGGAATATATAAATCAGTGTAACTGTGACTTCGTCAATGAAGAGATGGGATTTTTGAAGAGAAAGGGAGGAAGGTTTTTAAACAAACTATATATAAATAATGAAGAATTTAGAGAAGAGATTATACATTTTGTTAAAGATAAAAAAATTAGACTTTGATTTGATCTTAGATAAGAGATGTAAAACTAATACACTCAATACTTTAGGAAATAAATATTTAGCAGAGTGTATCACATCTAAAGATAATACTAAAGATTTAATTGAAATCATGGCTAAATATTACCCTGTGAAGGATTAGGTAAATATTATAGTTTACCCTATTATAAATGCTTTTACAATGTTTAGAGTGTAACTATAAAAGTGGAAACATTGCTGTTTTAAAATATCATTATGAATCATTTCACAAAGATAAAACTGATAAATGTATGTGTGGTAATATAATATTAAGTGGTATTTGTGCTAATGATTTTTCTCCATGGGGTTGTTCTTTAAAAAATGAATCTAGTTCTAGTTCTAATTCTAGTTCTAACCCCAGTTCTAATTCTAATTCTAATTCTAGTTCTAACCCTAGTTCTAGTTCTAGTTCTAACCCTAATTCTAACTCTAATTCTAACCCTAGTTCTAGCTCTAGTTCTAGTTCTGGTTCTGGTTCTGGTTCTAACCCCAGTTCTAGTTCTGGTTCTGGTTCTATCTATGACTATAACTCTAACTCAGATCCTAACCCCAACCCTAACCCCTAACCTTAACCCCAGCTCAGAAGTATTAACTAGATGTTGTAATAGTGCAATTGTGATAGTGTAATTATATAAAACCACTAAATAATTTTGATGAGGGTAATTATACATGTAGAAGTTGTACTTCAGCTAAAGTTAATTGTTCATATTGTACTTCTGTTGTGAGATATGATGGGATACGGGCTCATGTAAAGAAACAACATCCAGATATAGAATTGACTAGAGGATTTAGTAGAAATTTAACTGATTGGTGTAACCGCTTCGCGGATAAAACAAATAATCCTAGTTGGCAAAGTCCTAGAGCTGTAAGTCCTTTAGTTATTAACCAAACAGAGGATCTGCGAATTTGCAAAACAACTCCGTTGAGCAGTTTCAGTGATAGTTGTTCATGTAAATACTATAATTTTGTATCATTTCTTATTGATAATGGAATAAATATAGAAAAAATAAATGAAAATATAAATTTATTGAAAAGTGTAGATAATTTGAAATAAAAAGTATAAAAAAACAAAAAAGAGGGAATCACTCTTTAAGAGCGAAAAAGAGCGATCTTTTCTACTGGGGATCACTCCGAATAAGAGTGAATCACTCTTTAAGAGTGAAATATAAAATTCGCTTTGATTTTTTGATTTTTTGTTTTTATTTTTGATTTTAATTGATTTTTTATTGAATTTAGAGCTAATATATAGTAGTGGATAAAACAAGGGATTCAACAAACAGTAAAATTTGGCCTGATTCGACATGCGCGATTAGCGTTAGGAGAAAGGGACAAATTTTGCTGGTGGTTGAATCCCTTGTTTTATCGACTACTCTTAATATGTTAATAAAAAAACCTTAGCTGGACCCATGAAAAGGCTACCTCGACATTAACTAGGTGCGCACTGTTAAATTGCATTCAATCCCCCCCACTAGACTTTCAAAGTTTTTCATAATTCTCATCAATTCGGGCGCAACCTTTGTTTTTGTAATGACAGTTTCTCGGCCTCGTAACTTTTCAAAGCAACTGTATGAATCTCCATATATTTTATTTCAGAGATCTTCACTCGTGAAGAGGAGATGGAGTTTGTGGTGTTTCCCTTGTTCCTGACCTCAGTTCTGGCCCTGTTGTTTCAGAGCTCCCTCCTGTTAGCTGGGCTGTGGATGCCAGTGCTATACTTCTCGTCCGTTTTAATGGCTGTTCTCAGAGGCTTCCTATACACTCTAGGGGGAGCCTACTTCCTACTAGTGTCAGTCTTTTTAGTATCTCTGAGTCGAACATTTCTAGACGGCCATTTAGTAAAAATCACTTAAAATCGCTGATGTATATATAAAAAAACTAAACTATGCAGACTAGATCCATTCTTGTAAACTCTTAAAATAGTCTAGTTTCAACAACCATTTATGCTAAGAGCTCAAATATTCTTAAATATTTCAAGTTGGCAAAATTCCATCAGGCAAAATTCCAGTAGTTTTTGTAAGTTGAGCCTCTTGTAGAAATGCTTGTGGAGGCTGCTTATGTGCATCCAAAAAACGAAATGAGAAAGTAATATTTACTGAAGGTAAACGAAAAGAACGCCTCATTAGTAAACAATTCCATGGAAGTAACTCGCATTTCTAATTGCGGATTAAGGCGAATTGCATATCAGATAGTGCTGATAGAATGACTTATAACAAAGTTTGATTTCCGAGTTGGACCATTAATTACTTTTGTTGAAAGTATTGGAGAAATTAAAGCAAAAGGAAGGCAAAATTCAGGCAACGGAAATAGGCCAATTTAGGGGAAATAATTATGGTTCTACTGATTTATATTATGTGCTATTTACGCCGCAAAGTAACCCCTTTTTGCGTAAATCTGAGCAAAGATGTAGCTGAATCCTTAAACTGGTTTCAGTGTTTACAACAGGGATATCTGCAACAGTTGGTATTCTGGTTGAGGTTGCAGAGCTAAAGTGCCATCTAAACTACATGGCCACAATAAAGTCTGGACAATGGTGGTATACGGGTTTGATTACAGCCTGGGCAAGGATCTGATAAGAGGTCGCTTTGGTCTGGAACCTCAACATGCTGTAAATCATGTTCATATAGAGTTTGGTTTTTTGTATAAAGAATCACAAAGCTCTGTTAAACTTTCAGGCTGAAAACTGCAAATCCATATGAGCAAAACCATAAAGCAAAAAACAGCAACATTTTCCGCATCTCCGCGAGATGATATAGTTGCCATAAATTACTTCACATGCAGCTCATTTGTTTCAGGTTCCCGACTAAGTTCTTTGGCAAGTTACTAGGAGCGGAAGTGCTAATTTCTTCTTTCACTGTCTTTGGGCAGTATCTTCTACAGAATTTTGTCAGAGACCAGTTGGAAGGAAACCCTTTTATGGTAAGCAGACTCCAAATAATTTGTACAAACAAATAGTTAATTCAATTTTTCTTCGTGCATTTTTTCTGCTTTTATTCTGACTCTCTCCACTACATAAAGTATATTTTTGACACTTTCAGAACCCTATTGATTCGTTTCATAAACGTTTTGCAGCTCATTCAGCTCAATTATCACATCCAATTCGCACCGCTTCCTCAAAGTTCTGCTCATTCATCTCTTTAAGATTTTTCCACAATTCTCACCATCTGTTATTGCTGCACAGGTCAAACTGGATACCGAACATAATGCCCGGGTCGAGAAAAAATCGGAAAAATATGTAAGATAAGCGGTGAAAAGTTAGTTTTTTCACCGCAAATTTCGTACATAATTTTGCGGTGAAATGCGATGAATGCGGTGAAATTATGTAAGATCACCGCTAGAGCAAGCGGTGATCTTACATAATTTCACCGCATTCATCGCATTTCACCGCAAAATTATGTACGAAATTTGCGGTGAAAAAACTAACTTTTCACCGCTTATCTTACATATTTTTCCAATTTTTGCGGTGAATTTTTATATGACCACAGCTTACTCAAGCGGTGAACTTACATAAATTCACCGCTTATCTTACATATTTTTCCGATTTTTTGCGTTCAGGTTTTTGCTGCAGTAAATTTGTCTTAGCTTTTGCATGGGCCTTTTTAGCTTCTTTGAGGACTAGAGCCGGCGCATTACTGTGCTCCTTAAGGAGCGCACCTGACCTAGCCGCCAAAGAAAAAAAACAAAGACCCTAAATAGCTAAGACTAATGCGCGAAGGGGTCACAAACAAGGGCGGGGGGTTATCGCGCCGCGCGAAGGGGTCACAAACAAGGGCGGGGGGTTATCGCGCTAAAGAAAGAAAGAGACAAACATATAAATGAACACCTAAATGCACAAGAAAGGGGGCAGAGAGAGGGCGGGGGGTATTGTGCTGCGCGAAGGGGTCACAAACAAGGGCGGGGGGTTATCGCGCTGAAGAAACAAACAAACAAACATATAAATGAACATCTAAAAGCACAAGAAAGGGGACTCAGAAAAGGGGTGGGGTTCAAGCGGAAAGCGAGAGCAGCGACGAAAAACGAACAAGCATGCGAACAGCGAGCGAGCGCAAAACGAGCGAAACAAAAACGAACGAGCGTGAAAACGAACGAGCGAAAAGCGAGCGACCGCAAAATGAGCGTGACAAAAACGAACGAGCGTGCAAGCGAACACACGAAAAGCGAGCGAGAGCAAAACGAAAACAACGAGCGTGAAAGCGAACGAGCGAAAAGCGAGCGAGCGGGAAACGAAGAGCCTGAAAGCGAACAAACGGAAAACGAGCGAGCGCAAAACGAGCAAAACGAAACCGGACGACCGTGACATCGAGCGAACGACCGAATTTGCCCAGAAGGCAGTCCTAAAAAGCAGAAAAGGACTTTGCCATAAGCAAAGAAAACTGGAGAGAGAGAGAAAGAGAGAGAGAGAGAGAGAGAGAGAGAGAGAGAGAGAGAGAGAGAGAGAGAAGCGAGCAGATGCCCAGAAGGCAACAAAAAGAGGCGAGGAGCGCGCGAGAGAGAGGAAGAAAGAAAGAGTGAGAGAAAAAAGAGAGACTGAAGAGAGAGAGAGAGAGAGAGGGAGAGAGAGAGCAGACAGAGAGACAGACTGAGAGAGAGAGAGAAAGATAGAAAAAGAGGAAAAGAAAGAGAGAAGAAACATTTTTTGTTGAAACGCTATAGTTTTTGAGCTCAAAATTTGACGACAAATCCACTTCTGTTTTCGAAGACCAGCTAGGTCAAAAAGTCATTCGTTTTCAGACTCTATTCTAATGCTGACACTCCTCCTTAGGCCCTCAAATTATTTGAATAAGTCCTTGACTAGACTGAAAAACGATTTATGTTGAAACACAAAATAGGTGTTTTTGAAGCTCGAAATTTAACAACATATCGACAACTTTTTTTGTACACCAGCTAGGTCAAAAATTCATTCGCTTTCAGACTCTATTCTAATGTTGACACTCCTCCTTAGACCCTCAAATTAATTGAATAAGTCCTTGACTAGACTGAAAAACGATTTATGTTGAAACACTAAATAGGTGTTTTTGAAGCTCGAAATTTAACAACATATCGACAATTTTTTTTGTACACCAGCTAGGTCAAAAATTCATTCGCTTTCAGACTCTATTCTAATGTTGACACTCCTCCTTAGACCCTCAAATTAATTGAATAAGTCCTTGACTAGACTGAAAAGCGATTTATGTTGAAACACTAAATAGGTGTTTTCAGAGCTCGAAATTTAACAACGTATCGACAACTTTTTTGCAGACCAGCTAGGTCAAAAATTCATTCGCTTTCAGACTCTTTTCCAATGCTGACACTCCTTTTTAGACCCTCAAATTAATTGAATAAGTCCTTGACTAGACTGAAAAGCGATTTATGTTGAAACACTAAATAGGTGTTTTCAGAGCTCGAAATTTAACAACGTATCGACAACTTTTTTTGCAGACAAGCTAGGTCAAAAATTCATTCGCTATCATACTCTATTCCAATGTTGACACTCCTCCTTAGACCCTCAAATTAATTGAATAAGTCCTTGACGAGACTGAAAAACGATTTATGTTGAAACACTAAATAGGTGTTTTCAGAGCTCGAAATTTAACAACGTATCGACAATTTTTTTGTAGACCAGCTAGGTCAAAAATTCATTCGCTTTCAGACTCTAATCCAATGTTGACACTCCTCCTTAGACCCTCAAACAAATTGAATAGGTCCTTGACTAGACTGAAAAACGATTTATGTTGAAACACTAAATAGGTGTTTACAGAGCTCGAAATTTAACAACGTATCGACAACTTTTTTTGGTAGAACAGATAGGTCAAAAATTCATTCGCTTTCATACTCTATTGCAATGTTGACACTCCTCCTTAGACACTCAAATTAATTGAATAAGTCCTTGACTAGACTGAAAAACGATTTCTGTTGAAACACTAAATAGGTGTTTTCAGAGCTCGAAATTTAACAACGTATCGACAACTTTTTTTGCAGACCAGCTAGGTCAAAAATTCATTCGCTTTCAGACTCTATTCCAATGTTGACACTCCTCCTTAGACCCTCAAATAAATTGAATAAGTCCTTGACTAGACTGAAAAACGATTTCTGTTGAAACACTAAATAGGTGTTTTCAGAGCTCGAAATTTAACAACGTATCGACAACTATTTTTGTAGAACAGCTAGGTCAAAAATTCATTCGCTTTCATACTCTATTGCAATGTTGACACTCCTCCTTAGACCCTCAAATTAATTGAATAAGTCCTTGACTAGACTGAAAAACGATTTATGTTGAAACACTAAATAGGTGTTTTGAGAGCTCGAAATTTAACAACGTATCGACAACTTTTTTGTAGACCAGCTAGGTCAAAAATTCTTTCGCTTTCAGACTCTATTCCAATGTGGACACTCCTCCTTAGACCCTCAAATAAATTGAATAAGTCCTTGACTAGACTGAAAAACGATTTATGTTGAAACACTTAATAGGTGTTTTCAGAGCTCGAAATTTAACAACGTATCGGCAACTTTTTTGTAGAACAGCTAGGCCAAAAATTCATTCGCTTTCAGACTCTTTTCCAATGCTGACACTCCTTCTTAGACCCTCAAATAAATTGAATAAGTCCTTGACTAGACTGAAAAACGATTTCTGTTGAAACACTAAATAGGTGTTTTCAGAGCTCGAAATTTAACACCGTATCGACAACTATTTTTGTAGAACAGCTAGGTCAAAAATTCATTCGCTTTCATACTCTAATCCAATGTTGACACTCCTCTTCAGACCCTCAGATTAATTGAATAAGTTCTTGACTAGACTGAAAAACGACTTATGTTGAAACACTAAATAGGTGTTTTCAGAGCTCGAAATTTAACAACGTATCGACAACTTTTTTTGCAGACCAGCTAGGTCAAATATTCATTCAATTTCAGACTGTTTTCCAATGCTGACACTCCTTCTTAGACCCTCAAATTAATTGAATAAGTCCTTGACTAGACTGAAAAACGATTTATGTTGAAACACTAAATAGGTGTTTTCAGAGCTCGAAATTTAACAACGTATCGACAACTTTTTTGTAGAACAGCTAGGCCAAAAAATCATTCGCTTTCAGACTCTATTCTAATGTTTACACTCCTCCTTGGACCCTCAAATTAATTGAATAAGTCCTTGACTAGACTGAAAAACGATTTATGTTGAAACACTAAATAGGTGTTTTCAGAGCTCGAAATTTAACAACGTATCGACAACTTTTTTTGTAGACCAGCTAGGTCAAAAATTCATTCGCTTTCAGACTCTATTCCAATGTTGACACTCCTCCTTAGACCCTCAAATAAATTGAATAAGTCCTTGACTAGACTGAAAAACGATTTCTGTTGAAACACTAAATAGGTGTTTTCAGAGCTCGAAATTTAACAACGTATCGACAACTTTTTTGCAGACCAGCTAGGTCAAAAATTCATTCGCTTTCAGACTCTTTTCCAATGCTGACACTCCTTCTTAGACCCTCAAATAAATTGAATAAGTCCTTGACTAGACTGAAAAACGATTTATGTTGAAACACTTAATAGGTGTTTTCAGAGCTCGAAATTTAACAACGTATCGACAACTTTTTTTGTAGACCAGCTAGGTCAAAAATTCATTCGCTTTCAGACTCTATTCTAATGTTGACACTCCTCCTTAGACCCTCAAATTAATTGAAAAAGTCCTTGACTAGACTGAAAAACGATTTATGTTGAAACACTAAATAGGTGTTTTCAGAGCTCGAAATTTAACAACGAATCGAAAATTTTTTTTGTAGAACAGCTAAGTCAAAAATTCATTCGCTTTCAGACTCTAGTCCAATGTTGACACTCCTCCTTAGACCCTCAAATAATTTGAATAAGTCCTTGACTAGACTGAAAAACGATTTATGTTGAAACACTTAATAGGTGTTTTCAGAGCTCGAAATTTAACAACGTATCGACAACTTTTTTTGTAGACCAGCTAGGTCAAAAATTCATTCGCTTTCAGACTCTATTCTAATGTTGACACTCCTCCTTAGACCCTCAAATTAATTGAAAAAGTCCTTGACTAGACTGAAAAACGATTTATGTTGAAACACTAAATAGGTGTTTTCAGAGCTCGAAATTTAACAACGAATCGAAAATTTTTTTGTAGACCAGCTAAGTCAAAAATTCATTCGCTTTCAGACTCTATTCTAATGTTGACACTCCTCCTTAGACCCTCAAATTAATTGAAAAAGTCCTTGACTAGACTGAAAAACGATTTATGTTGAAACACTAAATAGGTGTTTTCAGAGCTCGAAATTTAACAACGAATCGAAAATTTTTTTTGTAGACCAGCTAGGTCAAAAATTCTTTCGCTTTCAGACTCTATTCCAATGTGGACACTCCTCCTTAGACCCTCAAATAAATTGAATAAGTCCTTGACTAGACTGAAAAACGATTTATGTTGAAACACTTAATAGGTGTTTTCAGAGCTCGAAATTTAACAACGTATCGGCAACTTTTTTTGTAGAACAGCTAGGCCAAAAAATCATTCGCTTTCATACTCTAATCCAATGTTGACACTCCTCTTCAGACCCTCAGATTAATTGAATAAGTTCTTGACTAGACTGAAAAACGACTTATGTTGAAACACTAAATAGGTGTTTTCAGAGCTCGAAATTTAACAACGTATCGACAACTTTTTTTGCAGACCAGCTAGGTCAAATATTCATTCAATTTCAGACTGTTTTCCAATGCTGACACTCCTTCTTAGACCCTCAAATTAATTGAATAAGTCCTTGACTAGACTGAAAAACGATTTATGTTGAAACACTAAATAGGTGTTTTCAGAGCTCGAAATTTAACAACGTATCGACAACTTTTTTTGTAGAACAGCTAGGCCAAAAAATCATTCGCTATCATACTCTATTCCAATGTTGACACTCCTCCTTAGACCCTCAAATTAATTGAATAAGTCCTTGACTAGACTGAAAAACGATTTATGTTGAAACACTAAATAGGTGTTTTCAGAGCTCGAAATTTAACAACGTATCGACAACTTTTTTTGTAGACCAGCTAGGTCAAAAATTCATTCGCTTTCAGACTCTATTCCAATGTTGACACTCCTCCTTAGACCCTCAAATAAATTGAATAAGTCCTTGACTAGACTGAAAAACGATTTCTGTTGAAACACTAAATAGGTGTTTTCAGAGCTCGAAATTTAACAACGTATCGACAACTTTTTTTGCAGACCAGCTAGGTCAAAAATTCATTCGCTTTCAGACTCTTTTCCAATGCTGACACTCCTTCTTAGACCCTCAAATAAATTGAATAAGTCCTTGACTAGACTGAAAAACGATTTCTGTTGAAACAATAAATAGGTGTTTTCAGAGCTCGAAATTTAACACCGTATCGACAACTATTTTTGTAGAACAGCTAGGTCAAAAATTCATTCGCTTTCATACTCTATTGCAATGTTGACACTCCTCCTTAGACCCTCAAATTAATTGAATAAGTCCTTGACTAGACTGAAAAACGATTTATGTTGAAACACTTAATAGGTGTTTTCAGAGCTCGAAATTTAACAACGTATCGACAACTTTTTTTGTAGACCAGCTAGGTCAAAAATTCATTCGCTTTCAGACTCTATTCTAATGTTGACACTCCTCCTTAGACCCTCAAATTAATTGAAAAAGTCCTTGACTAGACTGAAAAACGATTTATGTTGAAACACTAAATAGGTGTTTTCAGAGCTCGAAATTTAACAACGAATCGAAAATTTTTTTGTAGACCAGCTAAGTCAAAAATTCATTCGGTTTCAGACTCTAGTCCAATGTTGACACTCCTCCTTAGACCCTCAAATAAATTGAATAAGTCCTTGACTAGACTGAAAAACGATTTATGTTGAAACACTAAATAGGTGTTTTCAGAGCTCGAAATTTAACAACGTATCGACAACTTTTTTGTAGACCAGCTAGGTCAAAAATTCATTCGCTTTCAGACTCTATTCTAATGTTGACACTCCTCCTTAGACCCTCAAATTAATTGAAAAAGTCCTTGACTAGACTGAAAAACGATTTATGTTGAAACATTTAATAGGTGTTTTCAGAGCTCGAAATTTAACAACGTATCGACAACTTTTTTTGTAGACCAGCTAGGTCAAAAATTCATTCGCTTTCAGACTCTATTCTAATGTTGACACTCCTCCTTAGACCCTCAAATTAATTGAAAAAGTCCTTGACTAGACTGAAAAACGATTTATGTTGAAACACTAAATAGGTGTTTTCAGAGCTCGAAATTTAACAACGAATCGAAAATTTTTTTGTAGACCAGCTAAGTCAAAAATTCATTCGGTTTCAGACTCTAGTCCAATGTTGACACTCCTCCTTAGACCCTCAAATAAATTGAATAAGTCCTTGACTAGACTGAAAAACGATTTATGTTGAAACACTAAATAGGTGTTTTCAGAGCTCGAAATTTAACAACGTATCGACAACTTTTTTTGTAGAACAGCTAGGCCAAAAAATCATTAGCTATCATACTCTATTCCAATGTTGACACTCCTCCTTAGACCCTCAAATTAATTGAATAAGTCCTTGACTAGACTGAAAAACGATTTCTGTTGAAACACTTAATAGGTGTTTTCAGAGCTCGAAATTTAACAACGTATCGACAACTTTTTTTGTAGAACAGCTAGGCCAAAAAATCATTCGCTATCATACTCTATTCCAATGTTGACACTCCTCCTTAGAACCTCAAATTAATTGAACAAGTCCTTGACTAGACTGAAAAACGATTTATGTTGAAACACTAAATAGGTGTTTTCAGAGCTCAAAATTTAACAACGTATCGACAACTTTTTTTGTAGAACAGCTAGGCCAAAAAATCATTCGCTATCATACTCTATTCCAATGTTGACACTCCTCCTTAGACCCTCAAACAAATTGAATAAGTCCTTGACGAGACTGAAAAACGATTTATGTTGAAACACTAAATAGGTGTTTTCAGAGCTCGAAATTTGACAACGTATCGACAATTTTTTTTTCAGACCAGCTAAGTCAAAAATTCATTCGCTTTCAGACTCTAATCCAATGTTGACACTCCTCCTTAGACCCTCAAATAAATTGAATAAGTCCTTGACTAGACTGAAAAACGATTTATGTTGAAACACTAAATAGGTGTTTTCAGAGCTCGAAATTTAACAACGTATCGACAACTTTTTTTGTAGAACAGCTAGGCCAAAAAATCATTCGCTATCATACTCTATTCCAATGTTGACACTCCTCCTTAGACCCTCAAATTAATTGAATATGTCCTTGACTAGACTGAAAAACGATTTCTGTTGAAACACTTAATAGGTGTTTTCAGAGCTCGAAATTTAACAACGTATCGACAACTTTTTTTGTAGAACAGCTAGGCCAAAAAATCATTCGCTATCATACTCTATTCCAATGTTGACACTCCTCCTTAGACCCTCAAATTAATTGAACAAGTCCTTGACTAGACTGAAAAACGATTTATGTTGAAACACTAAATAGGTGTTTTCAGAGCTCAAAATTTAACAACGTATCGACAAATTTTTTTGTAGAACAGCTAGGCCAAAAAATCATTCGCTATCATACTCTATTCCAATGTTGACACTCCTCCTTAGACCCTCAAACTAATTGAATAAGTCCTTGACGAGACTGAAAAACGATTTATGTTGAAACACTAAATAGGTGTTTTCAGAGCTCGAAATTTAACAACGTATCGACAACTTTTTTTGTAGAACAGCTAGGCCAAAAAATCATTAGCTATCATACTCTATTCCAATGTTGACACTCCTCCTTAGACCCTCAAATTAATTGAATAAGTCCTTGACTAGACTGAAAAACGATTTCTGTTGAAACACTTAATAGGTGTTTTCAGAGCTCGAAATTTAACAACGTATCGACAACTTTTTTTGTAGAACAGCTAGGCCAAAAAATCATTCGCTATCATACTCTATTCCAATGTTGACACTCCTCCTTAGAACCTCAAATTAATTGAACAAGTCCTTGACTAGACTGAAAAACGATTTATGTTGAAACACTAAATAGGTGTTTTCAGAGCTCAAAATTTAACAACGTATCGACAACTTTTTTTGTAGAACAGCTAGGCCAAAAAATCATTCGCTATCATACTCTATTCCAATGTTGACACTCCTCCTTAGACCCTCAAACAAATTGAATAAGTCCTTGACGAGACTGAAAAACGATTTATGTTGAAACAATAAATAGGTGTTTTCAGAGCTCGAAATTTGACAACGTATCGACAATTTTTTTTGTAGACCAGCTAAGTCAAAAATTCATTCGCTTTCAGACTCTAATCCAATGTTGACACTCCTCCTTAGACCCTCAAATAAATTGAATAAGTCCTTGACTAGACTGAAAAACGATTTATGTTGAAACACTAAATAGGTGTTTTCAGAGCTCGAAATTTAACAACGTATCGACAACTTTTTTTGTAGAACAGCTAGGCCAAAAAATCATTCGCTATCATACTCTATTCCAATGTTGACACTCCTCCTTAGACCCTCAAATTAATTGAATATGTCCTTGACTAGACTGAAAAACGATTTCTGTTGAAACACTTAATAGGTGTTTTCAGAGCTCAAAATTTAACAACGTATCGACAAATTTTTTTGTAGAACAGCTAGGCCAAAAAATCATTCGCTATCATACTCTATTCCAATGTTGACACTCCTCCTTAGACCCTCAAACTAATTGAATAAGTCCTTGACGAGACTGAAAAACGATTTATGTTGAAACACTAAATAGGTGTTTTCAGAGCTCGAAATTTAACAACGTATCGACAATTTTTTTGTAGACCAGCTAAGTCAAAATTTCATTCGCTTTCAGACTCTAATCCAATGTTGACACTCCTCCTTAGACCCTCAAATAAATTGAATGAGTCCTTGACTAGACTGAAAAACGATTTATGTTGAAACACTAAATAGGTGTTTTCAGAGCTCGAAATTTAACAACGTATCGACAACTTTTTTGGTAGAAAAGCTAGGTCAAAAATTTATTCCCTTTCATACTCTATTGCAATGTTGACACTCCTCCTTAGACACTCAAATTAATTGAATAAGTCCTTGACTAGACTGAAAAACGATTTATGTTGAAACACTTAATAGGTGTTTTCAGAGCTCGAAATTTAACAACGTACCGACAACTTTTTTTGTAGACCAGCTAGGTCAAAAATTCATTCACTTTCAGACTCTATTCTAATGTTGACACGCCTCCTTAGACCCTCAAATTAATTGAATAAGTCCTTGACTAGACTGAAAAACAATTTATGTTGAAACACTTAATAGATGTTTTCAGAGCTCGAAATTTAACAACGTATCGACAACTTTTTTTGTAGAACAGCTAGGCCAAAAAATCATCCATTATCCAACTCTATTCCAATGTTGACACTCCTCCTTAGACCCTCAAATTAATTGAATAAGTCCTTGACTAGACTGAAAAACGATTTATGTTGAAACACTAAATAGGTGTTTTCAGAGCTCGAAATTTAACAACGTATCGACAACTTTTTTTGTAGACCAGCTAGTTCAAAAATTCAATCGCTTTCAGACTCTATTCTAATGTTTACACTCCTCCTTGGACCCTCAAATTAATTGAACAAGTCCTTGACCAGACTGAAAAACGATTTATGTTGAAACACTAAATAGGTGTTTTCAGAGCTCGAAATTTAACAACGTATCGACAACTTTTTTTGTAGACCAGCTAGGTCAAAAATTCATTCCCTTTCATACTCTATTGCAATGTTGACACTCCTCCTTAGACACTCAAATTAATTGAATAAGTCCTTGACTAGACTGAAAAACGATTTATGTTGAAACACTTAATAGGTGTTTTCAGAGCTCGAAATTTAACAACGTACCGACAACTTTTTTTGTAGACCAGCTAGGTCAAAAATTCATTCACTTTCAGACTCTATTCTAATGTTGACACGCCTCCTTAGACCCTCAAATTAATTGAATAAGTCCTTGACTAGACTGAAAAACAATTTATGTTGAAACACTTAATAGATGTTTTCAGAGCTCGAAATTTAACAACGTATCGACAACTTTTTTTGTAGAACAGCTAGGCCAAAAAATCATCCATTATCCAACTCTATTCCAATGTTGACACTCCTCCTTAGACCCTCAAATTAATTGAATAAGTCCTTGACTAGACTGAAAAACGATTTATGTTGAAACACTAAATAGGTGTTTTCAGAGCTCGAAATTTAACAACGTATCGACAACTTTTTTGTAGACCAGCTAGGTCAAAAATTCAATCGCTTTCAGACTCTATTCTAATGTTTACACTCCTCCTTGGACCCTCAAATTAATTGAATAAGTCCTTGACCAGACTGAAAAACGATTTATGTTGAAACACTAAATAGGTGTTTTCAGAGCTCGAAATTTAACAACGTATCGACAACTTTTTTTGTAGACCAGCTAGGTCAAAAATTCATTCCCTTTCATACTCTATTGCAATGTTGACACTCCTCCTTAGACACTCAAATTAATTGAATAAGTCCTTGACTAGACTGAAAAACGATTTATGTTGAAACACTTAATAGGTGTTTTGAGAGCTCGAAATTTAACAACGTACCGACAACTTTTTTTGTAGACCAGCTAGGTCAAAAATTCATTCACTTTCAGACTCTATTCTAATGTTGACACTCCTCCTTGGACCCTCAAATTAATTGAATAAGTCCTTGACCAGACTGAAAAACGATTTATGTTGAAACATTAAATAGGTGTTTTCAGAGCTCGAAATTTAACAACGTATCGACAACTTTTTTTGTAGACCAGCTAGGTCAAAAATTCATTCGCTTTCAGACTCTATTCTAATGTTTACACTCCTCCTTGGACCCTCAAATTAATTGAATAAGTCCTTGACTAGACTGAAAAACGATTTATGTTGAAACACTAAATAGGTGTTTTCAGAGCTCGAAATTTAACAACGTATCGACAACTTTTTTTGTAGACCAGCTAGGTCAAAAATTCATTCGCTTTCAGACTCTATTCTAATGTTTACACTCCTCCTTGGACCCTCAAATTAATTGAATAAGTCCTTGACTAGACTGAAAAACGATTTATGTTGAAACACTTAATAGGTGTTTTCAGAGCTCGAAATTTAACAACGTATCGACAACTTTTTTTGTAGACCAGCTAGGTCAAAAATTCATTCGCTTTCAGACTCTATTCTAATGTTTACACTCCTCCTTGGACCCTCAAATTAATTGAATAAGTCCTTGACTAGACTGAAAAACGATTTATGTTGAAACACTAAATAGGTGTTTTCAGAGCTCGAAATTTAACAACGTATCGACAACTTTTTTCGTAGACCAGCTAGGTCAAAAATTCATTCGCTTTCTGGTTCTATTCGGAGTTTGACACTGCTCCCTAGACCCTCAAACTAATTGAATTAGTCCTTCACTAGGTTGAAAAACTTTACGATGATATCTAGTTTGACACAAAGTATTAATCATGCTCAAAGTGTTTTAGCAGTTTCACAAAATACAATTGATCGTATGAAATCCGGATTAATTTGCAGGATATATCATCGACGTCATAGTGAAGAGTCTCTTCCGTTTGTTCAACAGCAAAACCTAGAGGTTCAAACTTTTCGCAGCACTCGGCAAAGTCAGTTCCTTCTAAGTTAATGGCAAGTCTTTCTAAAATTTTAAAGAAGCGAATCAAGCATCGCACTGTTCCATTGTCATAAAATGCAATCAATTGTCCCACTTTTGCATCTTTTCCGATCTCAACATAGCTATTACTAGTGCTTCGGGAGTAGCAGGCGCAATCAAGAAGAAACTTTCCGTCATATCGGCAGAAAATTTTAGCGGAGGGGAACTGATCAACCAACATTTTAACTTCCTGTGTTTCAACTAACCCGTAGTCTTCTTTAATTGGCAGTTTTTTCCCGAGTAAATTTGAAACCAAAGGTTTCAAAGAATCGTCTTTTAGATCTGACAGCATCAGTTCGCGATTTCGGATATATCTTTGAACTAATAACTTGCACGTGTTAACTGTTCCAGTTATAGGCCGGATTAGATAATGATTAGCAGATTCAAAAAGTGACGCAGAAGTGGTCCACAGGGGTCCAAAAAATTCACATTGCCAAGCGAGGTGCCGCAACAGATGAAAATTAATCGACTCAAATTGTCTTCCTGGGTATTTGAAATGCATATTTCTACAAAAAGCTTCCAAAAGCAATCCACATAAAGAAGCATTTTCCCCACTCTCATAGAGCGAACGAAGTGCAAAAACAAGGTAGTTTAAATCACGGATATCTGAATAGTCGTTAAGAAGAGGTCGGAAAACAATCGGCGCTAGATACAGGAGATACATTTTTAATTCATTTGCTTTGAAATGCTTCAAGTTATCAAGAGAACGAACACTTCGCTTAAACTCTGACGGTAATTTTAGATTGACTGTTGCATACTCAATTGAGACTGGAGATCCACTGATCTCAAAAAGAAACTCCAACAAGTCTTTAGCAACACCTTTAGAAAGTTGGTGCATCGTATCTATAGGGGCAGTGAGAGGAAGATTTGGAATAACTTTAAACACATAAGGGTAACCTTGAACACCTTTGCTATCAATTTCGGGATCGTCTTCTTTGTTTGATTTCCTGTAATCAACATCGCCGCTTTCAAACAGGATAGATTGGCGATAATGATTTTCCGGTTTTCTCATTTTCAAATCTTCGCTATGAGGGTAAAAGTGGGCCCCAAGCCTATGCTTGCCTCTCATTTCACATAAAGTGCAACCATAATACCCGTTAAATTTTTTCATTTTAAGGACACTACTCTTGCAAGGAAGATCTACAATTAAGGCAATTGTCTTAAATTTTGCATCAAAAACATAGTCCTCAGCGTTTACAGTGAACTTTCTTGATATTTCCTGTTGATAACTTTTGAAGATATCGTCCCAAGGCAAATCCCCACTTCCATACCAAACACTACAGAGAACAATATTCTCATATTTCGATCGAAGAATTGGTGGCAGATCCGCTAAAGCAACCCACACAGGGTATGCCGACTCGTTCGCACTATCACGAACAATGGCTCCATCTGTATTCACAATCAGTCGGAGGCGCATGCAGTCACCTTCTAAGACGGGTTCCAAATTCAAGTCTTTATATTGTTCTCGGGTTGAACTGTACCTCAGAATATGTTCGTGATTTTTCTCTACAACAGATCTAAGATGTTCAAAAAAATGCAGACAAATCAACTCGCCATTATCGTAACACGTGTGACTTTTAGTATAGTTATTTGAGAGTTCAGGAATCAGCGTTTTCACGCTGAAAGGCGTCGGGAACCCAGAATTAGGATGAATTAATTGCTCTCGTTTAATCAGATCATATAGAAGTTCGTCCGAGCCCCCATGTTTTGCCACAAGGGTTAGAAGCGAAATTAGGGCATTGTGGACTGTAACGTTGGAGTTCCCACATAGAATGTTCTCGGGAAAATTCAGTTGAGGAAAACTTGATGAGCTAACTAATGGCGTTCTGTCTGGGCTTCGTTCGCTACTTGTTTCCGACTGATCATCAGTTGTAAGAAAGGAGTAGCCGCGTGCTGCAACGGAAGACGATATCACTTGATCAGAAATCGGAACTGGATCATAATCTGATAGAAATGGTTGCTCGTCATCAATTTGACCGGAAAAACTTGCTGTCTGTTCAATAAAGCCGTCAATTACTTCAACAGGATCAGTTTTAGAAGATCGGTGCACCTTGACGCTACCCTTGTGCTGTCTTCCCAACCTTCTTTTCCTGTATATTGCCTTACTATTAACAGAAATCTCCCCAACGGTATCTTTTTCAGAGAAAGTGCCAACAGATTCTGCAAGAGCATTTCCTACATCTGAATCATCCGACGACGTCTCGTTTTCAGTTAAATGACTAAACAAAAGAGGGGAGCCAATTTTTGACTGCTTTTCTGTTGGGCTTGAAACATGCGTGCCTTCTGAAGAATTGTCTGAACTCGGGCCTTCAAACTCTGAACGATTTTCACAAGAAGCAAAAAATTTTCCCTCCTGATTGCTCGCATCTGGTTCAATTCGAGAAGAGTGTTTTTCAGCACAATAATCACATTTGCACTCTCCAAAGCTGCCAAAAAAAGAATCTCCGTAATCGACTGTTATTTCCTCGCCTGGTTTTATTGACCGTATGACTTGAAGTCTCAATGCTTTATACGGCAAATAATTGCAGCTGTATCCCTGGAAATAACGTGTGTTAGGATAACAACTGTGATTGACAAATCTTGTCACTCCAAGCAATACCACTTCCTTCTCCGTAAAACTGCTTTTCATAATTGAAAGGGGGCTCAGTTTTTCTTTCAAACTATCGGGAATCTCTTCAATTATTCCAACAATGTCCTCCAGTGGCTCAAATTTTGGCTTCAGCAATTTCCCAGTTACATTGAAAAGGCCAAAACCTCCAAACTTATCCGGCAAAATTCTGTAACCTCTATTATCTGCCTCCCGGTACAGTTTCGAAAAGCCTTCTAAAGTCTTGGCAAGAGTTGAATTCGAGCTCACCTCATTAAGAAAATCTGAGAAGTCATCAATTTTGTACATCATCATTGGCCTACGCTCTTGCGGTTTCAAAATATTGGACACAACAAAAGCATCAGCTATCACTAGCTTTTCACAAATTGACATTTCGCACCTGAAGAGCCATATTCGCAATCAATACTATATGAACATAACCGAATATTGTTGGTTCAGTTGCGCTGTAACAACAGAACTCGCGACAAAAAAGTGTTAGCGGAAAATGCATTAGAAAGACATGACTAAAATAACTGCGAGCAATTAGAACTGGGAAAACAAAACTTGAATTCATTCAAATTTTTCAATCTGACCAAGATGCTTCCAGAAAAGCTATCTTCAAGCTATTTTAACAAACAATTAAACAACATAATTTAGAGTTTGGCACCGAAAACATTTATAACTTGATTTAAAAACCAATAAATTGACTCCTCGTAAATTCTCAGCACAAACACACGTGACTGAACAGATTAAAACTGCGATTTGACTTCTGGCAATCAATGATAAACTTTAAACAATAATTCTAATTAACACTAAATCTAAATAATTCTGATTCTATTTAAGCTTCGTCATCTAATTGCTCTTGAGTATTGGATCTTTCGACAGAATAGTCACTTGGTTGGAACGAACTGTTAGTTGCCGTAGCTGTAACATGACCTTCGTTTTCAGCAAACCTGCAGCTGTCTCGAACCAACTGATTGTACGATTTCCTTGCCACTTTGTAGGCAAGATTTGGAGTTGCCGGATACTTCTGACGCACTACATTTTTGAATTTTTCCGAAAGCTCGTCAGATACCGGAGAACGAATTTTGTCCGCCGTTCGCTTCGGGGAAATCAGCTTGTTAAATTCTCCAGAAGAAAAGAGATGAGTGCCAATCGAACGTCCAAATGATCCCACATCGCTTCCTGCGGAGATAGTCATTAAATCAAATCCATCATGGAGGACTGGCTTTTGTTGTACCTCCCATTCGGGATACTCATCCACGCTTTGGAAGTTGTGTTTCAAGTAGGAGATCTCCTCTTTTAACAGCAGTCGCTATAAAAGCAGCCTTTTAGAAACTCTCAATAACAATTAAAAGACAAAAAATTATACCTTTATCCCAAAGATTAACCAATAATTAGGTATTTCCAGATCAAAATTTTCAAAAGCTCTTTTCTGAAGCTCATTAGCCGTAAAAAGACCTTTCCTACCTTAATAACAAAGACTGCCTGGTTTTTATGTATCTGTAGAAGAATATCTAGAAGCTGATTTTCCAAACTCATTCACGATAAAAAGACCGTCATATGTTTATAAAAAAGATTACCTGATCCTTTAGTGTTTCTAGAAGAAAATTCCTTCTCTTGGTCTGCCTCACACACTCTTCATTAAAAGCTTTCATCAAAGAAGCCATTCTCATTTCGTGAGCGTTGGCAAACTCTTCAAACATGTCGCAATCAGAATCTGGATCTGAGTCTTGACCACGATTGGCGGGTGTAAGCTTTGGACAAGGTGGTAAATCACGCAATTCAATTGGCCCCACTTGTGTTGGAGTCTTCAATGTCGTCTCCTTGGAGGTAATTCGAGGCTTCTTTGATTGATTTGGAGACCCGCCTAAAGCCGGCAAGGAGCTTTGCTTGGTATTCGTGCCAGTCTTTGATAGGAAGTTCACGTCATCAAAGACTTGTCGTTTACGATCGACCTTAACAAACGTGACTTTCAAGCTTTCAGGTCTCACACCACTTTTCAATTGCGCCTCATATTTTTCGTAGACTTCTTTTGCAGTTTTTTTGGAACCCTTGAAGAGCAATCGACACGAAACATCCATGCCATCAATTTTCAAAGTCGTAGTTTTATTTTCTTCCAACGTCGATCGTTGGATATAGCTGAAATTTTCTGGCCATAGCTCACTGATAACACCCAATAGATGCACTTCCTTAGAGCCAACGAAAATCCATTTCTGTTCTGCTTTCATCAGAGATAGTTTGACTGAGTTGTTTATCTCGACTTCAGAATCAGATTCATTTAGTCTTTTTGTGGGGTTTACTCGTGTTCTCGAGGATGGTCCTGCCGTTTCAAATTGGTTATCAATTGCTTCATTGGAGCCACGTGCTAACATTGGTTGACTAAATGAACATCCCTCGAATGTCAATTCCCTTTGATGAGCTGGCTGCTGCAGAGGTTCCTTGTCAATAGAGAGAGAATACTTCTTTTTCTTGTTTTTGCCAGATTTTTTCATTGTATCTAAAAATTGCGCCAACAGGAAGTTATTTATGGAATAACGCAGCAAAACTTTCCAAGCTGGAAAAACTTCGTGTGCCAGAATCCTCTCAGAGAACTCACCTATAATGGTGAACTTGCACTCCAATGCTTGTTTAATTAGAACTACGGCTTGTTGATTTGAAAAATCCACCCTTTTTATCAATCAAAAAGATTTCAAAACAGTTGGGGATAACAAGAGGCTCAATTAATTTGCTTGCTTATCGAGGACAAAATCAAAACGATTAAGGAATAAAATCCTGCTTATGAAATTCTCATCACAAAATATGCCAAACTCGTATTAAAACTATAAAAATACTAGCTCATCTGCTATGCCAACAGGGTAAATAATGTTTAAGTACATCAAATCTAACATCAAACTTCTTAATGTAAAACTAAACCATTTCACTCAGAGCGACTAACAAACTAATCAAACTAAAAACCTCGCGCCTCATCTCCGACTTCTGACTCTTCTCTCTTTGAATCACTGTTTTTCAAATCTTTACTCTGTTTTCTCCTGAGGAAGTTCTTTCTATTTCTTCCCGCTTGATTTGCAGCTTTACGAGCTCTTGGGTAGACTTCTGTGAACTTGGCTTTACCATAAAGTCTTTTGATGTGGGCTAAAACCAACTTATCAATCTAACAGTGCCCAATCTATTGTAGTGATGAAACAAAAACTAAACACACCCTTAAATTGAGCTACTTTTTCCGGAGTTGCGGCAACACGTTGATCGTGGTTACTTTTACAAGGCGAAATCATTTTCTCGGTCAAACCGTCACAGTTCCAAATTTTGGTTCTTAGTTTCTTGCCAGCGTCCTCTGGATTTTTCACGTAACCAAGGTCATACAAGTCAATTCCTTCAAGAAATCGAACACACGCGACGCCATCAGCTTCAATTTCTGGTACTGCACTTTCTTCCTCTTCGGTAATTTTCGTCCCTTCATGGCCCTACAAGAACCCAAAAATGGTCATCGAGGACAAGCAGCAAATAATTGCACGAAAACTAACCAATGACTTAAAACTTTGCACTTCTTGCTCAAGTTTTTTGTTGTAGTCTGCCATAGCCTGGGCATGATCATTTATAAAGCTAGCAAACTTCGCTTCGTCAGACTTGAGGAGAGCACATACATCCTTGTGGTGGTCGCAGCACTGAACAAAAATAATTTTACGTTAGGAACCTTACTGGCAAGAATCTTACTATTTTTAAGAAGACTTTTTTATTTTTAAAAATGACAAACCATAGAATCCAAGTTGCTTTTTTTCTTCGTTTCTCTTATCAATTCAGAGAGCCTCGTGTCATTGTCCGCTTTTCTTTTCACTGGCTCTTTATAAACACTCTTAGTCATCAAGTCCTTTTGGTGAGAACTCTCAATAACAGCCATATAGTTGTCACTTCCAGAGGCCGAAATTTCAACTCCATTTTTACTGCTTTCCTCTCTCACAACTACATTCGTTAAATTATCTGATCCCTTTTCTGTCACTTGTTTTTCAAGCTTTCGATAGCTGCCCACTGGGATGGTCTTCGACTGCAGAGATTTCAACTTCTTTTCCTCCAGGATATCCGCATCATACCTCCGTTTCACATCAGCTTCGGCGCCTTTACAGATTAAGTAGTAGCTTTGCTTACCTGTTTCTAGGTTTAAGATTACTTCACTCAATAGCTGTAGATTTATTTTCTGCGTTATGACCATTTTTGGCCATCGGTCATCAATCAAATTTAAGAACTGTAGGTCTCCCGCTTCATTTCTGAACAAATAACAGAACAACTTATTGAGTGGCATCACTTCTGAAAACTAAAAATGGCGAAGTAACTTTTGGGGTGAGATGCTATAAGTGGGAAGCAGTGGAGCAATTTGGATCCAGTTAAAAATTACGCAAGTAAATCTAATCATTTGTTCACATAGGCAACAGCAGACAAAACGCCCCCTGTACAAGCTCGCAGATACTTTTAATTTATTTAAGCCGCAGCGAGCAATTCGCCCGCTGAAAAAGTACGCTATTAGACCTATTTCGCAGCAGACAAAATGCCCACTGATTTACGCAAGTAAATCTAATCAATTATTATCATAGGCCGCAGCAGACAAAACGCCCGCTGTACAAGTCCGCAGATACTTCTATTCCATTTAAGCCGCAGCAAGCAATTCGCCCGCTGAAAAAGTACGCTATAAGACCTATTTCGCAGCAGACAAAATGTCCACTGAATTACGCAAGTAAATCTAATCTATTATTCTCATAGGCCGCAGCAGACAAAACGCCCGCTGTACAAGTCCGCAGATATTTCTATTTTATTTAAGCCGCAGCGAGCAATTCGCCCGCTGAAAAAGTACGCTATTAGACCTATTTCGCAGCAGACAAAATGTCCACTGAATTACGCAAGTAAATCTAATAAATTATTCTCATAGGCCGTAGCAGACAAAACGCCCGCTGTACAAGTCCGCAGATATTTCTATTTTATTTAAGCCGCAGCGAGCAATTTGCCCGCTGAAAAAGTACGCTATAAGACCTATTTCGCAGCAGACAAAATGTCCACTGAATTACGCAAGTAAATCTAATCAATTATTATCATAGGCCGCAGCAGACAAAACGCCCGCTGTACAAGTCCGCAGATATTTCTATTTTATTTAAGCCGCAGCGAGCAATTTGCCCGCTGAAAAAGTACGCTATAAGACCTATTTCGCAGCAGACAAAATGTCCACTGAATTACGCAAGTAAATCTAATCAATTATTATCATAGGCCGCAGCAGACAAAACGCCCGCTGTACAAGTCCGCAGATACTTTTATTTCATTTAAGCCGCAGCGAGCAATTCGCCCGCTGAAAAAGTACGCTATAAGACCTATTTCGCAGCAGACAAAATGTCCACTGAATTACGCAAGTAAATCTAATCTATTATTCTCATAGGCCGCAGCAGACAAAACGCCCGCTGTACAAGTCCGCAGATATTTCTATTTTATTTAAGCCGCAGCGAGCAATTCGCCCGCTGAAAAAGTACGCTATAAGATCTATTTCGCAGCAGACAAAATGTCCACTGAATTACGCAAGTAAATCTAATCTATTATTCTCATAGGCCGCAGCAGACAAAACGCCCGCTGTACAAGTCCGCAGATATTTCTATTTTATTTAAGCCGCAGCGAGCAATTCGCCCGCTGAAAAAGTACGCTATTAGACCTATTTCGCAGCAGACAAAATGTCCACTGAATTACGCAAGTAAATCTAATCAATTATTCTCATAGGCCGCAGCAGACAAAACGCCCGCTGTACAAGTCCGCAGATATTTCTATTTTATTTAAGCCGCAGCGAGCAATTTGCCCGCTGAAAAAGTACGCTATTAGACCTATTTCGCAGCAGACAAAATGTCCACTGAATTACGCAAGTAAATCTAATCAATTATTCTCATAGGCCGCAGCAGACAAAACGCCCGCTGTACAAGTCCGCAGATATTTCTATTTTATTTAAGCCGCAGCGAGCAATTCGCCCGCTGAAAAAGTACGCTATTAGACCTATTTCGCAGCAGACAAAATAACCACTGAATTACGCAAGTAAATCTAATCTATTATTCTCATAGGCCGCAGCAGACAAAACGCCCGCTGTACAAGTCCGCAGATATTTCTATTTTATTTAAGCCGCAGCGAGCAATTCGCCCACTGAAAAAGTACGCTATTAGACCTATTTCGCAGCAGACAAAATGTCCACTGAATTACGCAAGTAAATCTAATCAATTATTCTCATAGGCCGCAGCAGACAAAACGCCCGCTGTACAAGTCCGCAGATATTTCTATTTTATTTAAGCCGCAGCGAGCAATTTGCCCGCTGAAAAAGTACGCTATTAGACCTATTTCGCAGCAGACAAAATGTCCACTGAATTACGCAAGTAAATCTAATCAATTAGTCTCATAGGCCGCAGCAGACAAAACGCCCGCTGTACAAGTCCGCAGATATTTCTATTTTATTTAAGCCGCAGCGAGCAATTCGCCCGCCGAAGAAGTACGCTATTAGACCTATTTCGCAGCAGACAAAATGCCCACTGATTTAGGCAAGTAAATCTAATCAATTATTCTCATAGGCCGCAGCAGACAAAACGCCCGCTGTACAAGTCCGCAGATACTTCTATTTCATTTAAGCCGCAGCGAGCAATTCGCCCGCTGAAAAAGTACGCTATTAGACCTATTTCGCAGCAGACAAAATTCCCACTGATTTACGCAAGTAAATCTAATCAATTATTCTCATAGGCCGCAGCAGACAAAACGCCCGCTGTACAAGTCCGCAGGTATTTCTATTTTATTTAAGCCGCAGCGAGCAATTCGCCCGCTGAAAAAGTACGCTATTAGACCTATTTCGCAGCAGACAAAATGTCCACTGAATTACGCAAGTAAATCTAATCAATTATTCTCATAGGCCGCAGCAGACAAAACGCCCGCTGTACAAGTCCGCAGATATTTCTATTTTATTTAAGCCGCAGCGAGCCATTTGCCCGCTGAAAAGTACGCTATTAGACCTATTTCGCAGCAGACAAAATGTCCATTGAATTACGCAAGTAAATCTAATCAATTATTCTCATAGGCCGCAGCAGACAAAACGCCCGCTGTACAAGTCCGCAGATATTTCTATTTTATTTAAGCCGCAGCGAGCAATTCGCCCGCTGAAAAAGTTTTTCCTATACAAATTATGAAAGAATTTTCTCTCGCAAAACAACTTTATTTTCCAGTGGTCACTACAGCTTTGTTTCAGATCATATGCAACTACAGTAGCAAAATGTTCCAAAAAAATACAAGAAACTAAGAATTCAATGTTATCAAAATATAAAACCACCAGAGAACGAAAATGTATAAAACAAATAAAGTCAAATTGCAACCGGTCAAATTGACACTGGTCAAACTGAAACTGCTCAAATAATGTCATATGAAGTGGCAAATTATAAATAAACCAAAAGGACTGCAAGTAAGGACTTCAATCAATCAATCAATCAAGTTTTTTTTCTATGATACATTTGTTGATTCCACAAGCGAGCGCATGGAAACCTTCTTCTGTTAGGTGAATCCCATCACTGTCTTTAAAGCATTTTGCCTTATGCACATGCTGGTGCATACGATAAAAATTGATGGAAGAACTGGTCAGCATTGCATTAAACCGGTCGATGTTAAAATGCTTAGCCTGGCATCTCTTTAGCACTGTGCAGGCGACTACTTTGGGTTTCTGTGGCAAGTCTCGAATCGCATTATAGAACTTTCGTATCTTTCCCATAACAATTTCGGGTTCCTCCCCCGTCTCATTAAAGTAAGAGAGATTGTTTCCCCCAATTATGAAAATGACACTTTTGTAACTCTCTAAGGTGTCCAAAAGGGCATAGAACTGTTCCACTCTGCCACCGGACAGAGACAAAGATACGCATCCATCTACACAAAGGGAGTCCACAATGGAATCTCCCACGATTGCAGTATTGATCTTCTTCTCATTATCAAAGTTGTTATACAGAAACTCGAGTTTTTGTCCATTTATCTCCTTCCACAATCGTCCCTGGATTTGCTGTTTCGAGAAGCTCGGCTTAAACTTCTTTTTTGGGGGTTCATCTACTAAGTTTGCATACGGAACGCCGACACGTTTTGGGTCCATCATCAAAGTTTTAGGTGCAGATGGCAAAGAATCTAAAACAGTAATGTCAATTGAATCAGTTCTAAACGCTCAGGTCTGAAAAAATGTCAGAGAAATTAAAGAGAAAAACCCCAAACGCGAATCGTTAAACCCTAATCCTATACCCCTGATACCCGGGGCTGAGTGGTCCCACTTCGACCCGTGGTGGGTGGTCCCAGTTCACACTTGGTGGCGTCCCCTGATACCCGGGAATGGGTGCACCCAGTTTTACCGCTGGCTCGGTTTAGATAGAGCTCAAATTTGACAGCGTATTGACTACGTTTTTCAAAGGGCAGCTAGGCCAAAAAGTCATTCGGTTTCAGACTCTTTCTATATGTTGACACTCCTCCTTAGATCCTCAAACTAATTGAATAAGTCCTTGAATAGGTTGAAAAACAATTTAAGTTGAAACAATAAATAGAGAGTTTTTAGAGCTCGAAATTTGACAACACATAGACTACTATATTGCGATCATAGAATTTTAAAAATAGGCCTTTATCATCGGGTCGATGAGTTTTTCAAATCAAACCAAATTCGGCATGGAGCATCCCCTGTATATATAGAGTCTAAAAAAAGAATTTTTGCTATAGCTTGCCTAGGAAAAAAGTTAGCTTTTCATACGGAAATTTGCGATTATTTGGAATATTTAATTTTCAAATATGGATTTTCGACCTCGAACCTCCGAAAATGACCACATGCTCACTCCTCGATCTTTAATTTTTCTTTAATCAGAGTGTTTATGTTAACAACCAGTTAATATGAGTTACAATATCATCGTATCAAACTTTAAAGCCTATGTTGAACGTTTTTGGTTTGCTCTTCGGGAAACAATAACCGAACGAGCGTCTGGTACCAATTGAAAAAAGGGCATGGCGACTGAATCGTCCGGAATAAGTCTTTTTCATCCGGTCAAGGAGTTGTTCAAATCGAGCCAAACCACGTGTATCTAGAGTAAAACAAAAAAAATTGCTATAGCTTTCCGAACTTAACATTTCTACTCTACGAGTTTTTGAAGTATTGACCCCAAAGCACAAATTGCCGGTTTATTATAATCTTATTACAAAGGAGATTCTCCATACCAAGTTTGGTTTGCTTTGAACAACTCCTTGATCCAATGAAAAAGACCTATACTTAAATAAACTTATTCAAAATTATTCGGAGATAATAGGAAATTTCCGTATGAAATACGAACTTTCTTTCTAGGAAAGTTAGCACAACCATTCGTTTTGCATTACAACCTAAATAGTACTGGTAGTTTGGGATATCAGTTTGGTTCACTTTGAACAACTCCTTGATTCAATAAAGAAGACCTATTTTTAAAATTCGCTAACAGCGAAATTCGCAAATTTCCGTATGAAAAACTAACTTTATTCCTAGGCAAGCTTTAGCAAAAATTCTTTTTGTTTTAGACACTATATACACAGGGGATAATACATACCGAGTTTGGTTCGATTTGAACAACTCTTTGACCCGATGAAAAAGACCTATTCCGGACCATTCAGTCACCATGCCCTTTTTTCAATTGGTACCAAACGCTCGTTCGATTATTGTTTCCCGAAGAGCAAACCAAAAACGTTCAACATAGTCTTAAAAGTTTGATACAATGATATTGTAACTCATATTAACCGGTTGTTAACATAAACACTCTGATTAAAGAAAAATTAAAGATCGAGGAGTGAGCATGTGGTCATTTTCGGAGGTTCGAGGTCGAAAATTGTTAATAACTTCTGAAATACTGAACCAATCGAAACGAGACATAGCTCATTGAAGTGCCCGTGAAACGGGCTTTAAAACTATATATACCATCACTTGTTTCTGATAAGTACTTAGAAATTCAAAGTCGATGGGCAGTGGTGTTTTTCTCCCCAGGAGGTCAATCGGGGCCAAGTTCCCTGGCCAATTTCTCAAAAACGGCTGAACAAAAACAAACACCCTTAGTACCCTTTGTAGCACTGCTTGAGATACGCATCATATTAAAAAATGAGCCCAATCGGTACATTCTGCGAGGAGTTATAGCAAAAAGAAGGTACCGTACCAAATGACCATGGAGGAGAGCTACACCACCTCCAGAGCTAAAATTGAACACCTAAACCACAGAAAATGATATATAAAGTATATATATTCGGAATCTACGTTAGACGGGCTATTCAAAACACTAATTTTCTAAAACACACTTCAAAGCTTCAAGGTGTCAATGGTTTCAACGGTGTCACCACTGGTGTCAACCTCTTCTGGGGCTAAAACGAGGGCAAGTTTACTGGCCAATTTCTCTAAAACGGCTGAACAAAAATAAACCCGCTTAGTACAGTTTGTAGCACTGCTTGAGATACGCATCATATTAAAAAATGAGCCCAATCGGTGCATTATTCGACGAGTTATAGCAAAAATAAGGTACCGTACCAACTGACCCCAGAAGAGAGATACGTCATTTTCAGAGCTAAAATTGACCTTCAGAACTACGGAAAACGCCCTATAAAACATATATGAGGAGAATGCTCACCATCAGGGGAGTCTAAAGAACCAATTCGCGGGGCTAAATTCGTCTTTTTTGTTGGTCTAACATGTACATACCCGAAATGTACTCGGACACGAATAGGTAAAAATGGAGGTATGTGTCCTGGCCAATTTCTCGAAAACGGTTGAAAGAAACAAAACGCCATTTACAGGGATTCAAGTACGGCTCACGCTGAGTTCAAATCAACAAACAGATCAAAAATCGGTTCACTCTACGAGGAGATATTCCAACATAAAGGTACCGTACCAAATGACAAAATAGTAGAAGTACGGAGCAGGTTTCGCTAAAATTGACCACCTGGACTACGTAAAACACCATAAAAAATATATATAGGGATACTCAGCATAAACTGAGGATTCTGAAACACTAACATTTGTCCGTTAAATCGGGTTTTCACAAAGTGAAAAAAGTGATCAGACTGACCGTCATCCGCTTCGGGGGTCAAAAATGGGGTCAAGTTTACAGGGTAGTTTCTCGAAAACGGCTGAACAAAAACAAACGCCCTTGGTACCGTTTGTAGCACTGCTTGAGATTCGCATCATATTAAAAAATGAGCCCAATCGGTGCTTTGTAGAAGGAGTTATAGCAAAAACAAGGTACCGTACCAAATTGCGAAAAAGCGAAGTGACATCTGTTCAGAGGCCAAATTGACTGCCTGAACATCATAAACTAGTATGAAAAATATATATGGGGACACTCCCCAGTAACTGAGGATTCTAAAACACTAACATTTATTGGGTAAATCGGGTGTTTTGTAGTACCGAAATTTGGGTCACCCAGAATAGCCCGAAAATTCGAACTATTTCAACTTTGAACATTAATAACTTTTTGACTAGGCCGATTTAGGAAACCAATCAAATACTGTTAACAACCAGTTAATATGAGTTACAATATCATCGTATCAAACTTTAAAGCCTATGTTGAACGTTTTTGGTTTGCTCTTCGGGAAACAATAACCGAACGAGCGTCTGGTACCAATTGAAAAAAGGGCATGGCGACTGAATCGTCCGGAATAAGTCTTTTTCATCCGGTCAAGGAGTTGTTCAAATCGAGCCAAACCACGTGTATCTAGAGAGTAAAACAAAAAAAATTGCTATAGCTTTCCGAACTTAACATTTCTACTCTACGAGTTTTTGAAGTATTGACCCCAAAGCACAAATTGCCGGTTTATTATAATCTTATTACAAAGGAGATTCTCCATACCAAGTTTGGTTTGCTTTGAACAACTCCTTGATCCAATGAAAAAGACCTATACTTAAATAAACTTATTCAAAATTATTCGGAGATAATAGGAAATTTCCGTATGAAATACGAACTTTCTTTCTAGGAAAGTTAGCACAACCATTCGTTTTGCATTACAACCTAAATAGTACTGGTAGTTTGGGATATCAATTTGGTTCACTTTGAACAACTCCTTGATTCAATAAAGAAGACCTATTTTTAAAATTCGCTAACAGCGAAATTCGCAAATTTCCGTATGAAAAACTAACTTTATTCCTAGGCAAGCTTTAGCAAAAATTCTTTTTGTTTTAGACACTATATACACAGGGGATAATACATACCGAGTTTGGTTCGATTTGAACAACTCTTTGACCCGATGAAAAAGACCTATTCCGGACCATTCAGTCACCATGCCCTTTTTTCAATTGGTACCAAACGCTCGTTCGATTATTGTTTCCCGAAGAGCAAACCAAAAACGTTCAACATAGGCTTTAAAGTTTGATACGATGATATTGTAACTCATATTAACTGGTTGTTAACATAAACACTCTGATTAAAGAAAAATTAAAGATCGAGGAGTGAGCATGTGGTCATTTTCGGAGGTTCGAGGTCGAAAATTGTTAATAACTTCTGAAATACTGAACCAATCGAAACGAGACATAGCTCATTGAAGTGCCCGTGAAACGGGCTTTAAAACTATATATACCATCACTTGTTTCTGATAAGTACTTAGAAATTCAAAGTCGATGGGCAGTGGTGTTTTTCTCCCCAGGAGGTCAATCGGGGCCAAGTTCCCTGGCCAATTTCTCAAAAACGGCTGAACAAAAACAAACACCCTTAGTACCCTTTGTAGCACTGCTTGAGATACGCATCATATTAAAAAATGAGCCCAATCGGTACATTCTGCGAGGAGTTATAGCAAAAAGAAGGTACCGTACCAAATGACCATGGAGGAGAGCTACACCACCTCCAGAGCTAAAATTGAACACCTAAACCACAGAAAATGATATATAAAGTATATATATTCGGAATCTACGTTAGACGGGCTATTCAAAACACTAATTTTCTAAAACACACTTCAAAGCTTCAAGGTGTCAATGGTTTCAACGGTGTCACCACTGGTGTCAACCTCTTCTGGGGCTAAAACGAGGGCAAGTTTACTGGCCAATTTCTCTAAAACGGCTGAACAAAAATAAACCCGCTTAGTACAGTTTGTAGCACTGCTTGAGATACGCATCATATTAAAAAATGAGCCCAATCGGTGCATTATTCGACGAGTTATAGCAAAAATAAGGTACCGTACCAACTGACCCCAGAAGAGAGATACGTCATTTTCAGAGCTAAAATTGACCTTCAGAACTACGGAAAACGCCCTATAAAACATATATGAGGAGAATGCTCACCATCAGGGGAGTCTAAAGAACCAATTCGCGGGGCTAAATTCGTCTTTTTTGTTGGTCTAACATGTACATACCCGAAATGTACTCGGACACGAATAGGTAAAAATGGAGGTATGTGTCCTGGCCAATTTCTCGAAAACGGTTGAAAGAAACAAAACGCCATTTACAGGGATTCAAGTACGGCTCACGCTGAGTTCAAATCAACAAACAGATCAAAAATCGGTTCACTCTACGAGGAGATATTCCAACATAAAGGTACCGTACCAAATGACAAAATAGGAGAAGTACGGAGCAGGTTTCGCTAAAATTGACCACCTGGACTACGTAAAACACCATAAAAAATATATATAGGGATACTCAGCATAAACTGAGGATTCTGAAACACTAACATTTGTCCGTTAAATCGGGTTTTCACAAAGTGAAAAAAGTGATCAGACTGACCGTCATCCGCTTCGGGGGTCAAAAATGGGGTCAAGTTTACAGGGTAGTTTCTCGAAAACGGCTGAACAAAAACAAACGCCCTTGGTACCGTTTGTAGCACTGCTTGAGATTCGCATCATATTAAAAAATGAGCCCAATCGGTGCTTTGTAGAAGGAGTTATAGCAAAAACAAGGTACCGTACCAAATTGCGAAAAAGCGAAGTGACATCTGTTCAGAGGCCAAATTGACTGCCTGAACATCATAAACTAGTATGAAAAATATATATGGGGACACTCCCCAGTAACTGAGGATTCTAAAACACTAACATTTATTGGGTAAATCGGGTGTTTTGTAGTACCGAAATTTGGGTCACCCAGAATAGCCCGAAAATTCGAACTATTTCAACTTTGAACATTAATAACTTTTTGACTAGGCCGATTTAGGAAACCAATCAAATACTGCAAGCAAGAGGGGTTCAGTGCTAACAAAATGCGACCACTCCCGTTTAATTTGGTCCAGTACTTTAGGAGTTATTAAGAATATACTGTTCTGTACCCCATTTTTTGGGCTAAAATCGAAGCCCAAGATCTCCGGAACCGACGTAAAACAACGTGAAACAGCGTTCCCGGCGTATTTGTGGGTGTAATTCTGGTCCACTTCCAAGTTCTAGGTTACGTCAAACCTTCATGGTGAGGTGGGAAAAATTTTCCCACCTCACCATGAAGGCTATTATGTTTTGTGTGTTTTGACATAAAACAACATCCACAGAATTTTGATGAAATCGCGAAAAAAGATAAATTGTTGAATTAACCCCAATATTTGACACAATTAGCTTCAACAACCTAAATAGTCTCTAGAAAACACAAAACGCACGCCGAAAAATTTGTTCAATTGCGCAAAACACCCCTCTGCCATAAAATTTGAGAAAAAACTTTTAATTTTCTGCATTGATCAGTGAATAAGTGTTCTAAAGGATATTTTCAGGAATGTGACTAGCCATTCCAGAGAAGAACGTCTTAACAGCAACAGATCAAGCCAGTAACAACTCATTTTGGTCAAAAATTGAATGAGAAAATCGAAAATGACCAAAAAAGACCCCATATGACCAAAAATTACAAATTTTCTCAAAGTTTGGACATGAATAACTTTTTTCGGTTATTGACTCAGAACAACAATTGAATACATCAATCACAAGGGTTTCATAAGCAACAAAACGCGGCTATGCCCGTTTAATTTGGTAGTGTAGTTTTGGAGAAATCTTTGATGACATGAAGCAGACTACGATTTTTGGGCTATTGGGAGAGCCCAATTTCTCACAAACACTAGCAAAACGGCTAAAAACGGTGCCACGTAGACAAATCTGAAGGCAATTCAAGTCCAATCATAAGATACGGAACGCCCAAAACCTCTACTGCGAAGTGGGAAAAATTTCCCACCTCGCCCTAGAGGCCAGGGTGTTTTGTGTGTTTTGATAAAAAAAAGAAATCTAACAAGAATTTCATGATTTCGGAAATGATAAAAAAGTTGTTGAAATGACAAAAACAAAGTATCCTAAAGCTTCAGAGACACAAACCAAGCCTAAATAACACAATTTGCAAGCTACAATAACCCAAATTAGAAGAATAATTAAATCAGTACTGGAAAACATTTAAAACATCATTATTTTTTAAACTTTAAAAATTTACAGTTTAAAAACGTTCGGAGCAGGCCAATTTAGACAACAATTAAAGACTGCAGGCCTTTACAAATCTCCCAGTCCTTAAAACGCGACTATGACTGGCCAAATTGGTTAAGTAGCTCTGCAGAAATTGTCAAAAACCATAAGCGTGCCCCCGAAAATATATTTTTTACTTCCATTTTTTTTAAATTTTAACATTATTAACTTTTCGATTAGGCTGATTTGGGAACTCAACTAAACGTTGCAAGCAATAAAAGCTTAGTTTCAGTAAAATGCGACAATTCCCGTGCAATTTGGTACAGTAGTTATGGAGAAATCTTTGATGACATGAACCGTTACCCGATTTTTCGGCTATTGCGAGAGCCCAGTTTTTTCGCGCAATAACGGCGCCACGTAGACCATTCTGAGCGCAATTCAGATCCACTCTGTAGTTATTGAATACCCAAAAGTTCTTTTTCGAAGTGGGAAAAATCCCACCTCGCCATAAAGGCCGGTGTGTTTTGGGTCTTTTGACAAAAATGTAACTCGAACGAGAATTAAATGTTTTTGCAAAAAAAATTAATGAATTTCCAAAAACTAAGGATTCGAAAAGCTTCAAGGACCCAAACAAAGCCTAAATAATACAAATTGCAAGTAATAATAACCATATTTAGAAGAAAAACTACATCAGTACTGAAAAAAAATTGAGACATCATTATTTTTAATTTTTTTCAGATTTAAGTCTAATCACCTTCTGAGCAGGCCAATTGAGACACCAATTAAAAAACGGCACGCCTGTAAAAACTTAGAATTAGTAAAACAGGACTGTGCACGACCAAATTGGCGGAATAGTTTAAGAAAAATCATCAGAAGAATTAAGCGTGGGCCACAAAAAAAATTTTTCGAACTTTTTTTTAAATTTAAACATTAATAACTTTTTGAGTAGGCCGATTTCAGGAAACAACTAAACGCTACATTCAAGAAATGTTTGGTGTCAACAAATGAATTTAGAACCATGCAATTTTGTACAGTAGTTTTAGAAAAATTGTCAAACACATGAAGCGTACCCGGATTTTTGAGCTAATGGGAAACGCCAACTTCCGGCAAAATCAAGATTTTGCCAACAAAAAATGAATTCCCGAAAACTAAGGAGTCGAAAAGTTCTATAGACCAAAAAGTCTGAATAGCGAAATTAACACTAATCCAATTTAGAAGAAAAAAACATCAATACTAAAAAAAATTTATAACAATTTTTATTTCCTGAATTTTAAAATTTACAGCTTAATAACCTTCCGATCATGTCAGTTTAGACAACAATTAAAAACTGCATACCATGAAAACTTAAATTAAACAAAACGCTATTATGCCCGGCCAAATTGACAAAGTAGTTTAGGAAAAAAAATCTGAAACGTGAAGCGTGCCCCTAAAATACAACAAAATTTTACTTCGAATTTTTTCAATTATAAACAATAAAAACTTTTCGATTAGGCCAATTTGAGAGACCAATTAAACATTAAAAAAAACGGAGGTTAGTGCCGACAAATTGCAGCAATGAGCGTCTCACTTGGTAAAGTAGATTGGGAGAAATCGTCAAGAACATTAGGCCTAGCCCAATTTTCGGGCTATTATAAGACCCCAATTCCTAGGAAAATCACGCAAAACGACCAAAAACATCGCAACGTAGACTTATCAGGACGCAAGTAAAGAACACTCATTAATTACTGAACACCCAAAACCTCTACTGCGAAGTGGGAAAAAATTCCCACCTCATCCTAAGGCCAGGGTATTTTGTGAGTTTTGACAAAAAAAATCAAACAAGGGTTTCACGATTTAAAAGAAAACAAAAAAATATTAAATTTCCAAAAGCTACGGATTCAAAAAACTGTTGTTTTCGTGCAATTATAGCACTTTTTTCCAAGCGGTGAGGTTGTGTAATTTCACCACTAAAACAAGCATTGAATTTTTGTAATTAGACCTCATTCAGCGCTGTTTTCACCAAATTTTAACACTTTTTTTCCAAGCGCTGAGTTTGTGTAGTTTCACCATTAAAACAAGCGGTGATTTGTTGTAATTTCACCGCTTTCACTGCTGTTCTCACACAATTTTACCACTTTTTTCTAAGCGGTGATTTATGTAAGTTCACCATTAAGTTAAGCGGTGAATTTATGTAATTTCACCGCATTCACTGTTCTTCTCGCAAAATTTTAACACTTTTTTCGAAGCGGTGAATTTATGTAAGTTCACCACTAAATTAAGCGTTGAATATATGTAATTTCACCGCATTCATCGCTTATCTTACATAATTTGGACATTTTGTTTCGAGGCGGTGAATTTATGTAATTTCACCGCTAAATTCAGCGGTATAATTATGTAATTTCACCGCTACCAGGCGATTAAGGTTTTTTTCACCGCATTCACCACCTGATTTATGTAAGTTCACCGCATTCACCGCTTATCTTACAAAATTTTCCGCATTCACCGCTTATCTTACATAATTTTGCGGTTAATGGCGGTGACACCTCGACCCGGGCTGTGAAAAAGCTCCCTGTGATAAAGTCAAAAGCTTCATCTGC
>NC_134477.1:21976502-22141359 GCF_964194025.1 Convolutriloba macropyga
CAAATCAGCCATTCTCAAAACAGTAAGGAATATTTACACTGAATCGACGGCTTTTAAAAAGCTTTTCATTACCTTGTTGTGATTATATTTTAGTTTGGTATAGAATACAGTAAAAAGAAAAGAGCAATCAAAGCCTACTTAAGCATCCGATGAAAAAACTCAAAATGTACACTTCGTCAACAGAGCTGGTCACCAGGTGCGTAAATTAAACGTAACAATTACATTGGCATGAAAGCGTCATAGAACTTGTCAACCATGACCGGACACTTGTAATCCGATGACGGATGTCAAATATAATACCATGCAGCATTACTCCCGACATTTGTACAGGCACTTTTATCTTGCCATTTGGGAGATCACGACAATTGAGTTTTTCCAAACTGCGTTTCTGTTGTCCTCTAACATATCTTGTATCTATTATAGACCTCTACTCGCGAAAAAGTCTTTAAAGGTTGAGTGCCGAGGGAAATTTTTTTTAGTCCGGCTAAGGTTTTTACATGGGTCCAATTAGAAACTTAAACTTTCAATAACCAATTAGATTCGAGCAAAGCTTTTACATGGATCCGCTTTTAGTCGTCTGCGTTTTGCTTCGAAAATATTGTGTGCAACTATTTTGCTCCTTTTCGCTATAATGTAGCCAACGTGTACTTCCTAAAATTTTTTTACGATTCTAGAAAATAATACAACCCTCAAAAAACCTGCATTGTTTTCGAAAAAAAATATAGTTCATAATACTTAAGGGAGAAAACGAATTGAATATCGCCATATTTTTGTCATGGCTAATGGCACTAAGACAATTACACTTAGGTTCCCTGGTTTCAAACAATCGAGAAATATCGCAATATACAGCAGCTGTCTTAACATTTGACAAAATTCTCAACTCTCTTGTCAGTTTTCCAAGTTTGTGGACAAATCAAGCAACAAACTACGCTGTTTCTGTATGTACAGAAGCAGGAAAAAAACTTAAAATTTCAAAATTCTAAAAACACAGAAAATTTAAAAGACTAATGATGAACCCAAGAAAAGAGAGCGCTAAAAATCCTTGTTGGTTATAAAAATTTTTCATAACCAACAAGGATTTTTAATGGTCTCGTTCTTGGGTTCATCATTAGTCTTTTAAATTTTCTGGTTTTTTTAGAATTGTGACTTTTTAATTTTTTTCCTGCTTCTTGAAGACCATTGGTGGACCCATGAAAAGAGTTTACTCAACTCTAATTGGTTATGATAAGAATCTAGTTGGACCCAAGAAGCTAAGCTGGCGTTTAACAAGTTGCAGGACCGTGCATTTATAGTCAATATCCCCCGCCCCCCTAATAGACTTTTAAACTCTTTTCATTAGTCGAGGTCTAGAGGTCTGAAAGTGAAGTGACAGAAGAGGCTGCAATAAAAGGCAAATTTACAGACAGCAAATGGAAATATCAAACAACCAGTCGTGAAGCTGATGAAGTGTTCTCGTGGAGCCTATTTTTCGCCAGGAGAAATAAAGCCGTCGATGTAGGAGCCGAGCTCTAAGCTTTCGTTCCATTTACTGACTAGTAAACCTTTCTGCGCAAACTTACATATCAATTCGTTCATTACAAAGTTTGGGCGTTTACTTAACACTTATATGGTTTTCAACTTGCCAAATGTTTTCATGTCAAAAAAACAATGAAAGAACATATAACAATGTTTTCAAGCTTCTTTGAAAAATGAATTTTTCCGGGTGCTATTTGTCTGAACTGATGGTATACTAATTTCTTTAATTTAAACATCACCATAATTTGCGGGGTTGATAAGAATCATTTGATCTCGCTTTGTGATCAAAACTATAAGAAGTCGAATTTCTCAGAAGGGAAAGTTTTTTAAGGAACAGTGTTCTTTAACGTTAAGACAGCTCATAATAGTGGCAAAATTAATTATTGAGAATTGACAGAATAAAGACAAAACAGCTACTTCATTTGATTTGCTGAACAAATGAGCGCTCGTAGGTTCACGATAAACTGTAAAGAGGAAAAGGTGCTCAAATTTTTTTTCCTCAACCAACACGTGTTTAAACTTGTTTAACAAAATTTGGACCTGCTAATTATTTATTTCAGCAGCTGAGTTGAGCAATTAAACTTGTCGTACAGATTTACAATCTGTAGGAATGAGTTGTTTCGTGGCACCAATTAGATTTTTCTACAGCGGCTAATTAGGGTGATTTGGCGGAGCGATTTAACGATATTATTTGTTGCTTTAGAATTAACTATTCGAGTTACAGAATTTAAGTCGATTTGGCGTAGCGAAATCGCTTTCAATTATTTGTAGGGTATTTCGCTCAGCGACAGATACCAAACTTTTGATACCTCTGAATTAAGATTTTGGCGAATCGGATTCTAATTAAAGAGAGAGTCAACTATTTTGAATTACGAAATTGAAGAGAATGAAATTAGACAAATTAACAAAACTGATTAACAATTTGTTCATGAGATTACATTACTAAATGCGGCAACTTACAATCACGAGACAATGTGAACAGACAAAAGATCATGCACAGGATGTAAACAAATTTACAAGTATGAAATCATAAGATTCGATCTTCAAAATTAGAACTAAATGAATGAACAAAAAATAGGTAGATGAGATGAATTAAATTGAATTAAACATAAAATGAACCAATTTAGCTACACCAAACAATAACCCCAAACTAAAAATGTACTATTGTACCACATTTCCCCCTTGGCGAAAATAAATAACATGTTATTTATCAGAAAATTAATAGTCATATGTACTTGTTAAAATAATTAATACTGTAATGTTTTAATCAGAGTTTTGAACGCAACAGTTTTACTCAAATGCACTTCAATCACTCTCACTTTCGTAATATCTCTCCGCTTCGCCAACTGTCATGGACAACTCTGGTTCTTCGTAATTGGGGGAGACGTAGAATTGAGTAGGGTATGAGGTTGTTGGAGAGCATGGGCTGACTGTAAAGTTAGATTCCTCTTGATTAGACTCTGCTGCAGCAGTTTGTATGGCCGAGATTATTGATTTATTTTTAATTTGTTGTTTCTTGATGTTTTGTCGTCTTCTTTGTTTCCCATTTGCTCCAGTACTTGAGGTTGTGGGAGGGCAAGTTTGAACTGAAGTCACAGATTCATCCGATTCTGTGATCGATATTGTGGAGCGTTTTCTTTTTGATGGAAGTAATGCTACTGATGCTTTTGTAGCTGCTTTTCGCTTTGGCCTGCTCGGTGGCTCCGCGATGACAATGCTTGTGGTAGGTAATTCCATTGGCACCGCGAGATCGTTACTTGATTCGGTTGGTTGATTTGGCGGCGCTGTTGACAGTTGTCTTTTGGGCTTTGTTGGCATTCTTACTCGGAGGGCACGTGTAACATTGGAGTGAATTGACGACACTGTACTGACGTCATCTGCCACTTTCCTATGTTTCATTCGTTTCCCTCCTTCTAACCTTTTCCTGGATTCCTTTGCGTGATGGTTTATGAGTTCCTCAGTTGTTTTGCCAGTGGGAAGTTTTGGACATCGGTTAGCGTATACCTGCAATTCTGTGTCACGTTCTGCCTTCGTCCCAAACTTTGCTAGATTTGAGTTCCTGATTGTCACATCTCTTTTTCTCGGTTCTTTAATCACTGAAGTATGTTCATTTGATTTAATTACTGACGATCCTGGTGCTAGGACATCATATAAGCCATCGAGACTTTTCTTTGATCTTTTTGTGCGCGGTCTCTTTTTAGCCAATTTTACCTCCAGTGATGTTTCTGTTCTGGGTATAGATTGGCCGACATCTGGATGAGAAATCAATCTCGACTCCTTGTTTGGGTCCTCCTTCTGTCGTTTCATAGCCTCTTTGCCCAGTTTGTTCTTGTTCACCACTATTTCAATGTCGCTACGCTCATCATTGTTCCAGTTTTCGTCTGTGATGAGCTGGTCCCATCTGACAGTCTCCAAATCTAAATATTTGTTTAGAATGTTTTTGTAAGTTAAACTTTTTGGGTCTGGTTTAGTCGTTATATTGCTTAATGGTGTATTCGCTTTTCTGCCAAAATGTGCCTCAAATGGTGATATGTTAATAGTCTTTTGACGACATATTCGTAGTTGATAAATTATTGAATTTATTGATGCTTTCGCATTAAATTGATTTTGCGCCGCCGTTTTAATACAGGCTAAGCGATTCTTGATTGTTTGAATTAGTCTTTCAACCAAACCAATTGCTCTGTGGTCGTGTATTGGCGCCTCGATTAGCTGTATGTTAATTTGACTATACCGTGTAGCAAAACATACTCTTGAAGAAACTTTAAAATATTATCTGCATTAGCTCTATCAAAAACTTCTGCTTTTGGGAATTTCGAAAATCGATCAATAAATGCAAGAAAATAAATCTCTTGATTTTTTTATTATAGATGGGTCCTCCAAAATCAACTTTACTTAACTTTAATGGTGCCCATTTATTTGCTGGTATAGTAGGTTTTAAATTTTTACCAATCTTGACACAGGGGTTGCACTTTGCAGTTTTGGTAGCTATGTCCCTGTGCATATATGGCCACCACGCGTGTGTTGCCATATCAGTCATTCCCCATGTGCCAGGATGAGTTGCGTGGATGGCGTCTACATAGGCATCTTTGATCGCATGGTGAAGAGCAATCCTGTCATCTATGCAGACACACCCGTTCTTTACATGCAAGTCTTTCCAGAAGGAATGGATGTGAGGGGATATTTGTCTACATCTATCTTCGATGTCCGTAAGAATGCAGTCGCGAATCTCCTTCAAAATCGCGTCCTTGGTTGTCAGGCTGGCCATTAGGGAGCTGGAGAAGATCTTGGAGAGCGCGAAGTTGAAAGAGTCCAGATAAAGATCGTCTACTGACGGCGAAGTGGCTGTTGTATCGGTTGTGGGTGTTATTGGAGTCACGGGTGCTGCTTGGGCTGTTGAAGGTCCCTCTTCTGCAAAACGTACTCTCGATGGAGTCGATTGTTTAACTGTCATCAGCGTTTCATCATCGGAAGTTGATTGGGACATCATTTAGACGTTCTTGAATTTCGTTGCGATTCGTTGGAAGTTGTTTAAATTATAGAGTGACTGTTCAGTGGGTCGGTTTAAGGCAAAAAATGAGTGAGGAATGTTAGTTGTCTCGATTTTGGGGATGGAATTTAAATTATTGATTGTTAATTCGCTAATTGAGTCGTCAATTTGCGTGCTTGTAGAATGTTCTGGATTTCGCGGTGCGAATTTACTGCATAAGTTATTAGTGGAATTTGGAATATTTACGACGCATTTTGTAGATGGATTTCGCGCTGCGAAATCGACGTAATTTTCGGCATTTAATAAGAACCGTTTCGCAATACGTTTAATTACATCCAATTTAGCTACAATAAATTGCTCGTCATATGCAGATATATTAACAGCTTGTTGATGCGGGTCGCGAGAGATATAATCCACTAATCCCATTTTTGTGCCCAGAAGGTGATCAATCGAGAAATCAAATGGCAGTAAACGATCTACCCAACATGTCAGTCTACTATTATATAATTTGTTAGATCTATTTTCTCTCATGATTGAGAGAAGTGCTCTATGATCAGTTATCACAGTAAAAGGTTTGCGGTATAAATAATACTTAAAATGTTCCACGGACCAAACAACATCCAGAAGTTCTAGTTCGTTTATACTATATCTGTCTTCAACAGAGTTCAAAAATCGTGACGCAAATGCTACTGTATGCCAACCATTAGGTGTTCGTTGTTCCAATGCACATCCCAATCCTTTACTTGAGGCGTCACATTTAATTCGTGTTTCTAATTCCGGGTTGAAATGTTTATTTTCAGTGGTTTCCGTAATTTGTTCTTTATTAGAGAAAACTGTTTATCGTGCTCTTCCGTCGAAAGAAATTTTGAATTTTTCTTAAGCAATGGTCGCAAGGGGGTAACATAATTGTGACAAATTCGGGATAATTTTTCCTAAATGGTGTACTGAACCCATAAAAGATCGAAGTTTTTTAAGATTAGTAGGTGCAGATAATTTTCCAAGTGCATCCGTTTTACTTGAAAGTGGGGTTACACCTGATTGTGTAATGTTATGACCGAGCCCTTCAATCGTTTCTTTCGCGAAATGACATTTTGCAAGATTTTTGCGTAAGTTTTCTTGATCTAGTTTTATTAGGCATTTTCGTACCAAATCTAGATGTTTTTCGATTCCACCTCTGCTGACGATAAAAATATCATCTAAGAAACAAAAAGTATTTTCCAAACCGGCAAGGGTACAATCAATAGCTTTTTGGAATTCAGCTGGCATATCCGTTAAACCGTAAAATCCAGTTTTAAATCGATATGTGCCGGTCATATCGCCGCTAACAATATTAAAGTTTCAATGGCGAGCCGTATCACTGTATAACTTAAGTTGACTATAAGCGTATTGCAAATCAAGAGTCGTGAAATAAGCAGTCTCCTGCGGCGCCGTTGACAGTGTTTGCGAAATTGTTTGAATTAGCGAATCTATATTGGGCATTTGATACTTGTTTTTATGAATAGCTTTATTTAGGATTTTTGAATCAAGTGCTATTTTGATTGATTTGTCCTTTTTTACCGTAATGACAATCGGAGATATGAAAAATTGATCAGAACAGTTGTTTAACTTTTCGATATGTCCTTTATTTAACAGTTTTTCTAATTCAATTTTCACTTTCGGTTGAAGGTGTATGGCACTTTTCGTACTTTTTGATGTATTACTCGATAATTTTTGTGGAATTTTGAATTGACCGTGTGATTTTTTGATTTTCCAATTCGGGATATCAAATCAGGAAACTCCTTTGCCAGTGATTTCTGTTTTGCACAATGTTGATCTATATTGTTAACCTCTGTTTGCGGACAAGGCTTCTGAGAAATTGTGATGCCTAACTGATCAAAAAGATCTCGTCCTAATATTGGTCGAAACCCATCAGCTACAACTGTTATTTTTGCTTTCTGAATGCTCCAATCATTGCATTTTACCGGCGTTTTCAAAGTGCCGAGGGGTTGAACGATATCGTTAGAAAATGACTTCAATTCCAATGGTTTTTTCTCCGACCATTGTGATTGAGCACAGTTGAGCATTATTTCTCTTGCAAGTGACATGTTAATACTGGTACAACCACTACTTGAGTCGAGAAGTAAATCACAGTTTGTGTTTCCAATCGTTAATGACAAATTTTTCAGTGCTAAATTTGGTGAACTCATATTTTCAACTGTTGCAACGTAATTATCATCCGAAGAATCATAGTCTGAGTTGATTTGCTCATTATAATTGATATAATTGACGTTCTGACTTTCCTGACTAGAATTTTGATTAGATGTTTTAGCTGTTTCTACAGTGTTAATGCGATTGGTTTGTTGAGTGTTTCTTGTATTATTAAGTCTTCGACGACATACCTTAGCAAAATGGTTTTGCAAACCACAGTGGTTACATTTCTTACCCATTGCGGGGCAAACCTGACGATGTGTTGGCGTCCAGATTTGACCACAACCACGACATTGTCCAACAGATGCGCGGTTGGTGACTGCTCTGCTTGAAAGATTTCCACGTGAACCCGCGCCCCGAAATCGATTGAATTGTTGTATTGCGTTCACTGTACTGCCAGTTGCTCCGTTATTAGATGAAATTCTTTGCTGAGTCTGATTACCCATTTCCATGTTGACTGCAATGCTGAGTGCCCTCTCTGGTTCAACTGTATCCCGTAGGAGCTCTCGCTGAATGTCATCATCCAACATGTTAGTGATGAAAATGTCCCTGATGATTGCTTCTTCGCGGTTTTCAAAGTCGCAATTTTCAGCCAATTCTTTCAAGATGCTGTAGAATTGCTCTACAGTTTCGCTCTTCTTCTGCTTCCAAGAGAAGAACACATATCGATCAAATGTGATGTTTCTTGGGCCGATAAATGCAATCTCCATCATTTCCCAGAGTTTGAGGGTAGTCAAATCGTAAATATTATCGTGCGGAAATTTTTGTGTTAGTAATCGTCTTCCTTCAGTACCAATACTTAGGTACAACAGAGATACGCATATTTGGTCACACAAATTCCTTGGACGTTCCCCGCATAGTGTTCCCGCTTCTGTTATCTTTTGACATTTTAGTTCCATTGCAACTGGTTGTTTCTTATTCGACGCTCTCTCTCTGCTTCCTCGGTTGTGTCTTCAATCGGCATCTCGTACTTCGGTTCCGCTGGCAGGCGAACTGTCGATGGTTTGGTTTGTAGCAATGTGTTTATAGTGATATTCTCTCGAGCGGGAATCGCTAGTTTTACTTGAATTCTCCATTTCTCCCATCTGATTGGTGGGTCTGAAGTTGGTCGTTCCCAAAATGGCTCTATCGTCAACGGTGTTTTTCTCGATTCTTGAGCTGAACGCGCCATGTCGTACAGATTTACAATCTGTAGGAATGAGTTGTTTCGTGGCACCAATTAGCTTTTTCTACAGCGGCTAATTAGGGTGATTTGGTGGAGCGATTTAACGATATTATTTGTTGCTTTAGAATTAACTATTCGAGTTACAGAATTTAAGTCGATTTGGCGCAGAGAAATCGCTTTCAATTATTTGTAGGGTATTTCGCTCAGCGACAGATACCAAACTTTTGATACTTCTGAATTAAGGTTTTGGCGAATCGGATTCTAGTTAAAGAAAGAGTCAACTATTTTGAATTACGAAATTGAAGAGAATGAAATTAGACAAATTAACAAAACTGATTAACAATTTGTTCATAAGATTACATTACTAAATGCGGCAACTTACAATCACGAGACAATGTGAACAGACAAAAGATCATTCACAGGATGTAAAAAAATTTACAAGTATGAAATCATAAGATTCGATCTTCAAAACTAGAACTAAATGAATGAACAAAATAAAGGTAGATGAATTGAACTAAATTAAATTAAACATAAAATGAACCAATTTAGCTACACCAAACAATAACCCCAAACTAAAAATATACTATTGTACCACAAAACTCTTTTACTGAGACAATACTAAATGAGAATCAGTTTTTTGGTCAGCAGATGTAATATCCTGTTTGAGATTTGTTTTGAGAAACGCTGATCAAAAGTACAATTCTTGAGTTTAGATTGCGTCGCAACTGCGGTGTCAAAACTGATCTGTCAGAACTATTCTTTTTGACTTGGATTTAGCAATGCGAAATATTACTTTCTGATTGTGTTAGCAAAACGCAGATTAAATGACTATTTAAATTATCAACTGAGATTTAGCAGTTTCAAAGAAAGGAGTGAAACTAAAATTAAAGCAAATTATGAGCATTTAATTAATCACATTTTGATCATACCGTTTGAAGCGCAAACGGAAATGCTTACACTTCGAACGGAAACTGAATACTGTCTGGCAAAGTGAACTAATGAATCAGATGTTTAGGTGTATGAGTAAGCAACTGAAAGAAATGGAACAAATAAAAAACAAAATATATAAAATAAATATATGTCCACGAGACATTTTCCCTTCTTCAACAAATTTTTGGACCACAGATAAAAATTAGATAAAAACAAATATGTAATAATTGTTCATTGATTATATCATATGAAAATATTAAGTAAAATTCAGTGTAATTGGCTACGCAAATTGAAAATTTTTGACTTTTTTAAAAAGTTTTCGGATCTATCAAATCTATTGATGGTGAAAATTCTCTTCGCTAACTTGTTAAACCTCTAATACCATCATTTCCATGGGAAGTTTAATATGTGGGAGGCAGAGTTATATTTCAATTTCGAGTGAGGGCAAGAACCAATCCAGGTTGGTGTAGAATTAAATACCGGACTGCTTTAACCAGTTGTCGATTTTCTTTTTTTGGTTTTTTGCTGATCTGTACTTCATTAGTATCGTGATCGAAATGTCTTTTCTCCTTGTGCATTCCATTTAAACTTCGTCTACTATGTGAATTGTGTGTGAAGGAATCGAAATCAAGAGACGAATGTTCGTCATATGCGCGACTTGGCTTTGATGTTGAAAATTGTTTGTAACCGAAGAACTGCCGCGGATGTGGATTGCACTCGGCACCGGCGATGTTGATTGAACACAGGGAATCGGAATCGTCGGAGCATGAATCTCCACTCGGTGTGTTGCTACTTTATAAAACTTTGAATTTTGCCTGGGAATTTTTATTCTAAGCGTTCTTGTGACATTGTTTTTAACAAATACACAGGATATATTTAAAAAATTGTTATTTCTCATCAGAAAAAATGTTGAAGCACATTAAATTCTTATCGCAGTGTTGTCTTGGCTGAATCAATGCGATAGTTTCCGATCTTTTGGTCCAGTGTTTTTTTAGTTGTGTTTGTCTGTCGACTGTTTAAGGACTCTTAAAGATACGAATTACGTTCATCTTATTTGCCGAACTGTGAACTGTTGAACTGCAAACGACAAATACACTTTTTTCGGATTATTTTATCTGAATGACTTTGTGTGTGGTCTTTATAACTGAATATCCTGGTGCTTGTACCTCGTACAAGCCATCCAGGTTCGTTTTTCTGTCTCTTGCCTTGGTTGGTTTTTTTCTCGGCTATTTTTTGTGGACGCTACGTTCCTTTCTAGGAGCAGGCCGTGATGCTTTGTGGATCGATCATATGAGCAAAACTTTCTTGTTCTTTTGATTTGGTTGTTATGACGCACGTAATTTTCTCAATTTCGTTATCCCTGCTGCAACCTATTATCCATTAAACAGCGGTCGAATATGCTTTACCTAAAAAGATATCGTTGGGTAGAGAATGATTAAATGTTTTAAAACTTTTTTTCACTATTGGCTTACTGCGAGATTTCAGACAATTGTGCATTACATGGTCTTTTGAAATGAGCCTCTAAGATGGCTACTCCTTTTTTTATGCGTGATACTTTATTGGGGCTTAGATTGCTTCTGTATTTATGCTTTAACAAAATTTTGTACATTTATTTCCGGTGAGACCTTTTGCTTGGTCGAGTCCTTATTATCTTGGCACTTCGTTTTTATGCTATATTTTTCCAAACATTTTATCACAATTTCAACCGTGCAGTATTCTGATTAGCGACCTATTGCGGTTTTGAAAGGTTGCTCAATTCCTCTTCCTTCAATGCAGGGCGACCGAAATCTATATGGAATTCCTCATCTGATTCTATACATGTAATCAAAGATCAACATTTGCTGGCTGGAATTACTGAACTTAAATTCTTACCTATTTCGATGCGCTATTTGCCCTCGGTTGCTTTTGCTAACCAATACATGGCCACCAACAATTTTGAGCAAAGCTGAGCAATGCCCAGCTTCCGTGATGGGTTACATGAAAGCCTTTAATGACTGCTTCTCTTATTTTTTGTGGGGCGGATAAGCATGTTTTTCGTCCTCACAAACGCAGCCTATTAACACTTAGGTTCTGCAAGAAAAAAAAGATGTTGGGACTGATCTTCTTTAACCGTTCTTTGTCGTTTTGCAGGATACATTCTCTAGCTTCCTTTAGAATTGTCTCTTTGCCGGTTGAAAAAGCTCCGAAAGATTGGCTGAAAATCTTTCCCACGGAGCCATTTAGTCGTACATCCTTTGATTCACTAATGTTTTTGTTTTTGTAGATGAGGTTTTTCCTGGTGATAATGTCTTGGGGTTTTTTCGGCAAAGCAGGTTACGTCTGAAGATGTACTGCAATCTATTTCCGGTTGGAATTTTGACCTCGATGCTGAATGAGGGCAAGCGTTAGATTGGTTTGTTCGGAGCATTTCTCTAATATTACTTGATTGATCGAATTGAATTGAGCTCATTGAACTTGACGCATCTGAGAGAGGGTGATTTGTGTTTTGTATTTGGGCAAAAAACTGCAGGCAAACGGATGCTTCGTTTTTAATCCCAATGTTCGTGGTATTTCCTATTTTGACGGCAGTGTGTGGTAATAGTTTGATGATAACTTGTTCTACTACATTATTTGTGTGTGATATTTCTAATTGTTCGCAATTCTTAAGCAACTCAAAGTTTTGAGGTTGCAGCTTTCGAAGTGCAAAATATTTTTCGATGAGAAAATTTTTGTGAAAAAACTGAGTGATGGGCAGTTTTGCAGTGCAGATATAGTTTTTTTTGCAAATTGTATGTAGATTTTGCGTTGCAAATGCCTGGGCAGGTTTGTTAAATGTTGTTGATTGTTAAATTGTTAGTTGTTGGTTAATTTTGTACTCCAATTGCGTTATCTTCTAGTAGTGCATGATTGTGATGTGCGTTTTTAAGAGAGCAACTTTGGTACAAATTAAAGCAAGTTATTACCCCACAAATAACATTGAAAAGGCAGTATTTAGACATTTCTGTATGAAGTGTGAGCCAGCTAAATATGTGTTTAAATTTGATCGTAGAAAGGTACCCACTCTTGTGAATGGTTTTCTTGAGAAGTTCAAAATCTAGTGCTAATTTTATCTAAAATTACTTTTTCATAGTAATGGCAATTAGAGATTTGACTTTGTTGCAGATATGGTGGAACTGGTCTCTCTTATGTTTTGCTCTATATAAATATGAGTATGATCTAGCGATATGTGTTTTTGTAAACCAATCCCAAATTAAATCGGAAAACTCAGCGGTGATTGCTCGTTTTTGTCGGACAATGATTTTGGAATGCATATATTGTTGATTGATCTACCTGGTTTAGGTTGATATTTCACAACTACAGTTCCGAGTTACTTGGAGATAGCTCCGCCAATCATGTTTTTGTGTTCGATTTCAAACATTTCCGCAGTGCATCATGATCTTTTCCACTTGCTATAGTTGATTTAGGTTCAAATTTTTCGGAATAATCTGATTGATTCATTTGAGAAGGTTTTTATTGGTACTTTGTTGTCTTTGTTTTGTATTCAAGTAGACATTGTTGATTCTGCGAGAAATTTCTTTGCGGTTTTTTTGCAAACCGGGTTCTCATTTCTTAGTAGTCATACAAAAATCATATATGATGAGTCATACGCTATTTCTTAGTACGATCTTTGTACGATTACTAGGAAATCATATATGACTTAGTACGATAACAAGGACATCATATATGATACTTGTACGATTAGTAGGCGATCATAAAAAAGAACTAAGTTATGAGGCTACTATGATTAAAAATTGAAAATAGTATCCAATTTATGTTATAGAGCATTGATTTGCTCGCATTTTGTTCGCATACAAACTAGAATTCTGATTTCTGTATGATTTTGTATGATTACAAGGTATTCATATATCCATATATGACCTTGTATGATAAGCAGGAAAAAAACGCAACCTTCTTTATTATAGCGTAAATCAGCTGACAAAACTTTAGAATATGATTGGCGTGTGCTTTTGAATGATTTCAAGAAAAAGTTGCTGTCCAGTTTTTGATTCTTTTATGACTACCAGGAAATCATACTTTCATATATGACCTTGTACGACAACCAGGAAAATTGAATATGATAACTGGGATAAAATGAGCTGTTATGATTATCGATCTTACTTCAAGCGAACTAAGCGTCACAATTGGGGCCGTTTAAACGTCCTTTAAAAAATTGTATGACATTTGTATGATTACCAGGATATCATACAAATCATATATGACCTTGTATGATTACCGGGGATCATATATGACCTTGTATGATTACCGGAAATTTTGTATGACCGGCATCCCGGGAAAACAATTGATCGATGGTCATTTTTCCAGTTTCGGCAGCATTTTTTACATCTATTCGCATATCTATTTTGTGAGAAGGCATTCGCGTTGGAATTTTGATGTTATTCTTTTTGCTTAGTATGGAAGTTGTTATGATTTCTACTGTTTGAATTGGAAACAATATTAACACTTTACGATTTTGTTAGATGTTGAGTGATTCGTTGTTGACTTTTAGCCCCCCTCCCCTGTCTAAAAGTATGGCAATTTCCAGTTCTCTGATGGGATCAACTCTTTCAAGCAAGAGTTCCTTTTAGCGTTTCAAATACTAAAATGCTGGTTATTAAGATGTCCCCGTTTTAGGTATCGTCCTCGCCGCCCATTTCACAGATGTCTGCACAGATGTCTCCTTGTATTTTCAGTTTGCCAGCTAACAATCAACTCTAAACCAGACTTCCCTTTTTGTTGTTTAAATTTGAAAAGAACTTGTTTGCTCTTTATATTTCGAATTCTGTTGAATTTTTCTCCCATCGCCGCCCAAAGTTGACACATTGCCGACAAATCGCTCAATTATGAGCAGCCGTTGAGCTGTTTTGTCGGAGCCGTTCCTTGTTTTGTCGGAATGTTGAGCAGCCGTTCCTTGTTTTGTCGGACATTGATTTTGAAATGTCGTATTATTGATTGAATTACCTGGTTGTGGCTGATGTTTCACCATAAACTTAAATCAAGCGTGTTTTTTTCTTGTGTCGAGCACAGCTATGTTTAGAAGCAACATCGCAACAATGGCGTCGGACTTAGAGATAATTTGAAGTCCCAGGTTTAGGTCCAGACCCAAATTGAGCTATGATCAGACTATGCAGACTGAAATGACCTCTGATCAGACTTTCCAGACCGAAGTTACCTCTGATCAGACCATCCAAAACAAAATGATCTCTGAGCAGACTTTCCAGGCCAAAATGTCCTCTGATCAGACCGAACCCAGACCACAGTCCAGACTCTAGTGCGCTTATGATCAGACCCAAATTCACACCATTGTCCACACTATAAACAGACTATGACCAGACCATCTTCAGACCATGGTCCAGACTCAATTTCTGACCATTGCCCAGACCGTAATCTGACTATGATCAGAATCAAGTGCGCTCAAAATAGTCTGATCAGAGAAAGATTTTAATTATGAACAAATCTCTTAATTTTGCTATAATATATTCATTTCACAAAAACTGGTGTTTGCAGTATTAAAATCATCTATGGAAAAGCCAATTCTGAAAATATTGCTAATGAAACGAAACCTAACTGTTGAGAAAAAAATTTTATTTACCATACCCATTAGTTCATATTTTTGACTCAATGGATGAACTTAGACAGCTTTCCACAAGAAACGTCGTGGTCTTCAGTTAATCAAAATTGCCTCTTGAGGGGACCGGCATTTGCTATCAGCTGGACTCCTTGTTTCTGATCAGAGCCATCGGGTTTCAGATGAGTGTCTGATCGGAACGCTGCTTTATTGTTGCCTTTTGGCAGAGCCAACATCCCTTAATAAAGAAAAAACAAAAAAAAATGAAAAAATAATGCACTTGAAATCAGACCTTCCAGACCGAATTGACCTCTGATCAGACCGAACCCAGACCATGGTCCAAACTATAAAGACTGTGATCAGACCTTCCAGACCGAATTGACCTCTGATCAGACCCAACCCAGACCATGGTCCAGACTATAAAGACTATGATCAGACCGAATTGACCTGATCAGACCGAAATCAGACAATGATCCAGACTATTGTGCGCTCGAACCGCTTTCCAGACCCTGTAATTTCGGTCTGGGAACACTGGGGTGTGCGCTCGATTGGGTCTGATTACAGCTCAATTTGGGTCTTGACCAAAACCTGGGGTATTCCGAATGGCGATTGCAAAGTAACCGATAGGCAAGCAAGCCGACAGAAAAGCAAGCCGAAAGTTATGTAATAGTTAGGTAATCTATCAGAAATAATACATTGTCAGCCGTTATAATCAATACTGCGCGTAGTATTATAGTGCCAAATGTATTCCAATGCACCAAAGAAACAAAAATGCGTTAATTTTAAGACATCTAGTGGGTACGGGCCTCAGCAGACCGCTGTCCATGGCCATGCCTCTCATCCGCTGTGGGATGTAATCCGGAAACAGCGGGCCGGTTATCGCGGCGAAGCGCGCCCACCGGCCCGCCAGGGGCAACTTAAAATACGGGTATCCGAAAATTTTTCGGCTTACTTGACCTCATTTTCGATATTCGGCTTGCTTGCCTATCGGCTTGCTTGACCGCCACCATTCCGAATAATGCCAGCAATTGGGCACTTAAATTAAATCAGTTTCTCTATTACGCAAAATAACCGTGATTCCTGATTGAGTGAAACTACGTTTAATGATTTAAACCGCCCTCTCTTCCTCTGAAGTTTGTCTGTGGTGTGCATTTTTTCAGTCCGTGAATTTCCCAAACTCTAAAATCAATTACATCAGAATAAACTGTGAATTGAAAGGTAACCTGTGAAATTTTCAAGACTTCTAATTAATTAATAAGCATTTGTGAATTAACAGTGTCCGTGAATTTTTTGAGGCAAAAAAAAACAGAGTTATGAACATTAGATTTATCCTCGATGCATTGCTTTTTGAGTCAATTGTATAATTTTTCTGAAGCCAAGCAGTCATATCAAAGTCATCATTTTAAATTAAAATTTCCTCTATATATTTTGTTTTGACAGACATGAAATTGATGGGAAAAAAACAGTTTTGACGAGAAAGCCTCATTTAGCTCAGAAATATTTTGTTCAGTATCAATAATGTATCACAAATTTTTTTGTAAGGTGAAAAACAATTTAATTTGTTTCATTGAAATAGTTGTTTCAGTGGTCAATAACAAGATGTACATTAATGTCAAAGACTATACCAGAGATAGTGAGGACAAGTTGAAGGAGGCTACTCGCTTCCTGCTGTTCGGTGAAATGTGAGTAAAATCTCGGCTATAATTTGGTTAAAGTTTTAGAAATAAGGTTTTAGTTTTAGAGAATAAGTTTGAACACGGAACCTAGCCGCAATGGTATTATTACGATTTAGATTTTGTTGTTTCAGCGCTAGCAGTTTTCATAAAAACCTCATCATTCTCGAAAATGGAGAGTTCACAGTGACGTTTTAACAAGAATCTCGCAGCTGCGAAAGAGAGTTTTGGATAACAGTTGATTCTGTTTCTAATTTTTGCCACACCTCATTGTCAAAACCCATTTATGTCTACAAATCTGAAATGAAAGTTGAGCGTGCTACCCAGATAGAGAGGTCTCCTTTGAATAACCACTCATGATTAACCACTCCAGACCAGAATGTTGTATAATCAGATTTATCCAGACCATAAGAACAAAAGTTCGGTCTTTGGGCCAACCAAATTGGTGCTTAAAAAATCCAATGAATCTTCCGCGAAGTGCTAATTTTAAAGGGCAGTGCAAAGTTCAAACGATTGATTCCAGCAGAATTGAGTAATCCCCAGTGATTCTGCAATTTTTATCGTGTAATATCTTATTACATGCTGATAAAAAATCTTTATTGTGTATGGTCCTACACAATAAATTGTATGGTCTTACAAGACAAAAATTCTGCCCTACGTCAAATTTTTTTCATGTAAAACCTTACAAGATACTTATCAGATCTTATACAACAGTAATTAATTTTTTTCTGAATTGTTATCTTATAAGATCTTACACGATAAAAGTTCACGTAGGGCAATTTTTTTTTCGTGTAAGATCTAATAAGACATATCTTAATAACTTCAATATTACCGTATAACGTCGTCACGTTCCGATGAAAGTAAAAAAAAATATTCGGTCAAGCAGCCATTTATAAAACAAAAAAATGTTTGTTGATTCTTTTTTGGTGGCAGTTTTATTTTGAGTGTGAACTAGGTACTATGGCTCAACATAGCAGTCCAAAATAGTTTTAGTCTGTGAAAAAAATCAGCCTAGTTTGACAATCAACGCTTCAGAAAAATCCCCTGATATTCGAATAACATTTTTCACAATGTCTTAAATTTCTAAAGACAACATGTTATTTTCTCTTTGTTACTCTGACACTCAAGTATTGCATGCTGAATTTTTTTTACTACTGATTGAAAGTAACTCTGAGTTGTCTTCATTTTGAAGAAATTGCAATACTTAATGAATACTGCAAAAGATCTGATAAAAATCTTATCAAAAAGATGTGTCATTACTTTCCGAATGTTTATCTTACAGGGTCAAGCAGGCAGAGGTTTTATCGTGTAAGATCTTACATGGCAGAATTTTTTATCCTGTCAGATTTGATAAAAGTGAATTTTATCCTGTGAGATCTGATCAGATCTGATTAAAGAAAATTTTATCTTACAAGACCTGACAAATTGTCTTTGAAAGTCTTAGTCATGCGACGCATAATCTTATAAGTAATTAGAGGAGTTTGTAAGAAATTTGTAAGACCTTACACGATAAAAGTTCTCGGACGTCTGATGATGGAACATATAGGAACCCAGCAAACCAACCCCGTCGGGTCTATGTGCAGGATTCCTGTATTTACCATGACTATTATACAAGCTAACGTTTCAATGGACACCGAAAACGTTCGTAACTGATTTTTTATACTCAATATATTTTGCAATTTGAGAACCATTTTGCCAAATAAGAACAACCAAATTTTAAAAACTTCACTCTCATAAAAAACTTGAGTGCAGTTTGCTTTTTAGTTTCTTTTTCTCCTCGAATGTAGCGAACAGAAAAAAAACTAAGAAAAAACAATGGAACAAAATCACCAACTGCTTTGGGTATTTCCCTGAAATCTAAAAATATATAAATTCAATCATGTGTTGGAGATCCAGCAAATCAAACTCCAGCTCGCACTAGTAATTTGTGATCTAATTTTACTCTGTATTGTAGTTTTCAATATCATTTTGACCAGCGTGTCCTCTAGACAGAATGGACGAGATTTGGGATATAATATTAGACATTATCTTAAGAACAAAAATTTTCTTCTGTGAAGCTATTGATTAACGAGGATTACATCATTATAACGAACCGTCTCGTATACTATGCAATTGAAATATTAAGAATGGCTAAATTGTCTAATTGTTGAGACCTTTTCACAGTACTTCACTTTTACAACCAAATACTGGTCTCAAGATGGGTCTTGATTTGGACATTTGGTTACAATTACCTCTTCTGTATCAAATTCTAGACCAAGTTTTATTTATACATATACTACATTTAGTTGACATTTTGATATTGCGAAAAAATATTATAATATATTCAAAATTCTGGTTCCAAAAATGGGGGAACGAGATGCGACTAGTTTAAAGTTTCTTAAGAAAAAATTTAATTTAACAAAAGGAAGAGATTTTAATTGTGGTGAATTATCTAATTTTACCCAACCAGTTGTTAGCAGATATAATGATAATAGGGATCTGCGAAGCAGCTTTACTGATAGTGACAGTGATAGTCATAGTGATAGTAAAGTTATATAATGATAGTTTTTCTGATATTAGTATTAATAAAGTTGTTGCTAATAATACTTTTACTAATGAAGTTAATACTTATTCTAATAAATCGAAATGTGATTTCTGTGAGGGTATGACTTTAACAAGAGATATGAAAAGACATAATAAATCAATTTAAAAAAAGAAGAATTATAGATCAGCTACATGAAAGAAAACTATTATGATTATTTTAAAGCTGGTTATGATAATAATGATGATGTCACTAATTAAATTGAGCTAAAGATTGATAAATATTTCCCAGATTTAAAGGGCTTGATAAAATGTCAAAGTTGCATGATTTATTTGAGTGGTAATAAAGATTACAATAATCAAATAATAACTAAGAAATATATGAACCCGCACTACCAGATGAAACAACAGCAGAGAAATGACAGAGAGAACAACGAAACATAAAAAGAAAGGTGGACTGGAAAAACCTCTGTCAAATAGAAGAGGACCAAGGTTCAATGATAGGCAACTCCAAATGGGACGAGATCGACAACAAGGTCAAAAGCCTATCTGATATCACTAGGAACAGAAGGAACAAACACATTTCGTCAACGCAACCCACATACAGCATTAGCAAAATGCACGACAGACGCACTAGTAATACAACCACAGGACACATTCAAAGAAATAAGAAACAAAACATTCGACAGATTCCAGTTTTTCCGGTGCACACAAAACCCAGGCGAATCACTAGAACAATTTCACTCCACAGTCAGACAAAAAGCAGCACTCTGCAACTGGGAAGATCTAGAAGACAGCTTAGTAAAAAGCATCTTCATACAAGGAATGGCAAATCCACAGATCCAAATGAATCTATTAGCAGAAGAGGGAGATCCACTACAGACCTTACATTACGCAATAACAAGAGAGAGGGGTCAAGAAAATCAACAACGCATCAGCAGCACTCACGCAAAAAATCCAGATGGGTCATGAATTAACCTAATACAAAGAACACGCCAACAAACAACAAGAATAAGCATACTACCCACTCCACCAAACAAAAATAAAATCCCACACTGCTGGAAAAGCGGTTATAAACTCTTCAAAGGACACCTAGACAACTGCCCAGCCAAGAATACAATATGCAACATTTGCAAGAAATTAGGACACTATGCAAAAGTATGCAGATCTCAAATACCACCGAGAAGATCAAAAACACAAAACACACAAAGAAACAATCCCAAACTATTATTACAACAGAACACAACAATCGAACAACCCGCAACAACCAACAGATGTGTACGCAACATGCAACAATCAAATCCAGACAAGAGAAGAACATACGAATCAATCCAGGAAGAAGAGGAAACAGAAACAGAAACAATCGACCCAGAAAGCACATGCTACATAAGAGAAATGATGAAAGATTGGAGCTCCATAAATTTTATACAATCACTGAACTTCACGACGGTCACCAAAAAAGACCTAAACAAAAACCAACAGGGAGAAGTCTGGATAAAAACAACAAGTAACGACGAAGAGATCAATTGGTTGGTAGACACTGGCAGCCCACGATCCTTAATTTCACGACGCACAGCACAGTATCTAACAAAGAAACTGGGACACAAAATAATCAAAACAGATACAAACATAGGAGAATTCAGATGCTTTAACAACAACAAAATACAGGTGGACTACACAATCCAACCGGATCTGGAAACAGGCAACACAACAGCACACAACTGCCAAATACTAGTCATCCCCCAAAACACAGTAAACCTCCTAGGGCGAGACACCCTACAAAAACTCGGGATCGAGCTAACCTAAACAAAACCAGGTGAGAAATTACAAAGAATACAATCTGTACAGAACAACACCGGAAAATGGGTATTCCAAAAATAAACACACCTCTGCACCAGAATCGGCAATCAAAAAACACAGCAAAATTCACATTCCACCAAACATTCCACCCACACAACACAAAGGAAGAAGAGTACCATTTCACCTAATAGATCAAGTAGAAAGAGAACTACATAAACTCATAGAAGACAAACAAATATTAAGTTTAATCAAATGCACGACGAATATTTCATAGGCTCCTTAGTAATCACGGTAAAACTTGATAAATTTATCGAAATAGCACACGACTCGAAAAAACTAAATGACTCTTTCCACAAAATTAAATACCAAATGCAAAGCATTGACCATCTCATGGACACAATAGCATGCAAAATTAGTGAACACAAACAAAAAGCAGGAATACTTTATTTCTCAAAAACAGAACCAAAAAACGCGTACAGCAAAATACCACTCCATGCGGACAAAAAAAACATTGTAATTTCAATATACTTGGCGGAAACGCTACAGGAAAATACAGTTTCAAAAACAGTTTTTATGGACTAATAGACATGCCTGCAACATTCCAAAAAATAATGGACTTCACACTAGCAAACATAAATTCGGCACACGCAGTCCTGGACGATATTATAATCACAACGAAAGGATCACTCACAGACCATGAGACAGAACTAAATAAGGTACTCACCCGATTAAACAAAGAAAATCTGGCAATAAGCCTAAACATATATGAATTCGCAGTAACAGAAATAACATGGCTATGATACAAAATTAATCCAAATGGAATAATACCAACAAAACGAAAAACGGAGGCAATCATAAAATAGGATCCACCTAAAACACTAAAACAACTCAGATCACTAATTGTAAGCATACACCACCTACAAAAATTCATCCCCAACCTATCACAAATATCAGCCCCATTACGACAATTCCCACAAACAAAAAATAAAAAAACAGTAAATTAGACTGGAACGACAAACACACAAAATTATTCCTACAAAACGCAATCAAGCAAATAATAGAAAACAAACACTTTGATACAAATCGACCAACAAGAGTACGATGCGACGCAAGTACAGAAGGTTTAGGAGCATGTCTAGAACAAAAATAAGACAACGGGTGGCACCCCATAGCAAATGCGAGTAGATTCCTAACTACAAACGAACAAAAACATATCATAAACGAATTAGAGCTACTATCAAGTATGGTCATTAGATCACTTCAAATAATATTTATACGGATCACGTTTCACACTCCAAAGGGATCACCAAGCCCTACTATCGGCACTAAAAGACAATCGAGGAACTGAAACATATATAAGCAGATTATCAAGATGGGTAGATAGACTTTTAGATTACTTCAGATTACTGCAGCAGACATCCCACATCAGCAGCAATACCAATAGCAAAAGAAGACAAAATTTCGTCATAAACTTAACTGACTCTTTAAAATTTATGCTAAAGAAAGCAGATAGTGTTTCATCCAATAGGAACACAGCAAAATATACCAGAACAAAATTACGTCATACAGACAAGTGATTGCAAACAAACAAAGCAACACGCTTTTAGCCATTCGCTTGACCCAAGAAGGTCGCACTCCAATAGTCCATCAAATGTTAACGTTTGTACAAGAAGTAAACCACACAAAAACACATTTGATCAAAAGATTACAAAACGATTTTGCGGCACACATAGAAAAAATTTGTCATCTAACGAACGCTCAACACATTACCAGATCACCCGCTGAACAATAATTCAAATACACCCCAACAAGCATTACCATCAGAAATCAGACAGACAATTATTCCAACATAGGACAAGGTTTAAAACCATGTAATCCTCACATTGTAAAAAATCCTTTCGACGACATTACTCTTGAAAATTCCCCAGACTATCTACACAACTTACATAAAATACTCGGAGATTTATAGCCAAAGCCATTAAGAATGACACAAATAGCAATAAAATTCGCAGACTTATAGAGCTGCAAGACTGGTCTGCAATTAAAAATTTTTCAAAGTATTGGTATAGTCTCCACAAAGAATTATCTGTTAACCCAAATGGATGCATACTTTATAATGGGAAATTATTTATAGCAATACAACTCAGAAAGTCCGTTATAGACGCCGTCTATAAGACACATCCGGGCCAGGCTGGAATTATTAACCTCGCTCAACTTGTGTGGTACCCGCAAATTCAACGGGACATAGTCGCATTAGCGCAAAGGTGCAAACAATTCACAAAAACAGGTAAAAACGTAAAACCTATCTTTCCAAAAAACAAACACGTAGAACTATCACTTCCATCCGTACTTAACGAAGAAGTCCAAATTGACATTGCAGGTCGCATAGCTAACAACAAGAGAGACACATATATATTAGTAACAATCGACAGATACTCACAATACCCTCACGCAGAAACATACACTAACTGAGACACAGAAATTGCACTAAGCTACCTAAAAGAATATATGAAATTCCATGGAATACCAAGATCACTAAAATGCGACCAAGCACAAGCATTCAGAACAAGAAACTTTGAATTTTTCTGTAAAGACAACAACGTAAGATTAATACTAGCCCCCGCAGGAGACCACAGGGGCACAAGTATGGTCGAAAAACTAATCCAAACAATAAAAAGACGATTAGCAGCGATAAACATAGACAACAATTGGTCAAAAAAAAACATTCGCAAACAAAATATTGGCAGTAATGGAAAACATAAAACTCATTCCAAACACAACGACAAAAATCACACCATTCGAAGCACGTTTCGGCAGAAAACCAAACAACAAACAAGCAACATAGTCACATACCCAAACAAGAAAAGCCTTTCGTACAATAACATTAGGAAATTCTATCTAGACGCCCGATGGGACCAACAATCCATGTGGAATTTCTCCGACTCGGAACCGAACCTTGACATTCAGTACAATACCCCAGCAAATTCGGATGCAGATTCAGACACCACCCCCCTAGCCAGACAAGCGCAAAATAAACGTAAGCACATTTCACCAATAAAGATAACACCCGATAAACTAAGTATAACTTTCGGAGATAAGACCTCCGTATTAATATAGAAAAGGAAACAATTAGACAGAAAAACACTAATGAGAAGAGCACCAGAACCACGAGGAACATTAAAACCATTATGGAAAATAATTCCAGATGGAACAAAAATTGACTATACACCAACCACAATATCAATCGACACACATAACAGAGCTAACACACGAATCTGAAAAAGAGACTTAGCCATAGCAACAGAAACATATCAAAAACCAACACCACCACCACAAACACAAGAACTCAAACCACGACTAATGCATTTTGTCGCATGTAAAACGGTACGCAAATACAATAGGAATAGAGAGAAAAGTTGTAAATTCTGTTTAGAGGAGAAGAGACAGTTACAAAAGGACAACCCACAGAGAGAGGAACAGGACAACATGGGACTTCATAACTCTCCCGAAGAGAAGGCAGGAACCTCACACGCAACGGATAATCAAGTCACATCCTAACAAGCAGGACCATCATCAGTAATATCCTCTCAAATCATCCAAACACGAAAACAAGTAACATCACAAAAAACAACAAGCGTCCAAAAACGACGAACAGAGCTCAAACGGAAAAACATTTCCCCATCAAAGAGGACAATTCGCCCCACAAAGAACAAGCCATCACTCTTCGACCAAAAGTCAAAAGAAGCGGCCCTCGCCCAGACTAAAGTAACACTAGCTGAAAGAAGGCAACAACAGAACACTCAAAGACAACAATCACTTGTCCATATAGACCTTACCATATTCAACAACTCAAAAACAATTGAGATCATCAACTTAACTTCGGACTCATCGGCAGCTAGTCCAGCAAGGATTGTAACATCATCCTCACCAAAGGACTTTATGAAAAAATCTCCGAGAGCCAAAAAACGTTGACAAAGTGGTCAATAAAATCAAAGCAACTAACCAAGCACGAGAAGAAGAAACCCCAGAAGCCAACGACCCCGACACAGACACAGATTACGCAAACATCATTACGATAAAGAAGGCAGACCAACAACAAACAAAACCACACGACAACAACTCCACACAGCAGAACACCACTACTCTACAACCACAACACTCATCCACACCAATCCACCAGGACAACCCACAACAACAACAAACTGTAGAACACGACTCCACCTCTGAAATCGAGAACGAACCACAACAAGACATGAACACAGCAACCAAGCACAACGAACAACAACAACTCAAGCACACTTACGTCAACAATAACAAAACAATTAAGACTTCGGAACAAAGCCCCATATCACCCCTCAATACTGAGGACATGGAAGAACTGGATAAACTGATATTCGACTTATCCTGTGTAGAATATCATTCGTAGCGGGGGAAGTGTGGTAGAGAGCATGAACCTATGAAACCAAGTTACGATACTTACTATTATAAACTCGATTAAACTATATTATTAGTTTTATCATTCCGCATGGAATGCATCAGCCTTACTTTAGATCTTGTTACTTGAAGCAGTAAACTTAGTTGCTATGAACTTAATCTTTTCGTTGTATCTTTGTTAAAGGTGTTAGTCCTTGCGGACGGGTTTTGTCTGGCACTTAAGTTTTGAATTACTGATGTGAGAAAAGGCCCAGTACTTTTTGCTAATGTTTAACTTAGTAAACAGTTCGGAATAGAATTTCTCAACTGCTCTTTTGACCGCTAGCATTGTTACACGCAACAATATAAATAATATGAATGTTGTTACCAAAACTGTTAATAAAACTGAACCAGTTACTACAGCTGAACGAGCTATTGTATTAGAAGGTTTGAACAAAGATTTACGTTTATACATGAATTCTAGCTTGATGGTGTTCATATGTTGAATCAGCATTTCAACCAAATCATATATTAAAAAAAATCCAGAATTTTGCTTTTTTTGTCTAAAATATTGTTTAATTGCTTATTGACATCCTGCTAATGACCACCCTGAAATATTTTGTAAGTAAATGAAACCTGAATGTGTTCTTGAGGTTGAGTTATCAGACTCTGATCCACTTTATGATTGTTTTCAATTGAAGCAGATATCGGAAATGAATAACAATAAATTACAATTTAATGTATGCCCTCGAAATAAAACTATTAATCCTAAAAGTAAAACTATTAATCCTGTATTAATTAATCATTATAACCCTAAAGGATGTATTATATTATAAAAAAAGAACTCTATGGATATGTAAAGATTTAAACATTAAGTTATCTAAATCAAATCAAAAGTTTTATTTGTGCTTAAAAAAAGTGCATCATTTAGTACAGAAGACGCACTAAACAAACGTCTAGACTTATGAAATGATTTGGGAGAACAATAAGCCATCAAAAAGATTACTTAGAGTTTGATAAACCTCAATTGAAGATTAGAATTTGATTTATTTTGTATGCAGTCTTCGGTTGTAGGACAGAAGACAAAACGATATACTATCAGGACATAATAGAAAATAAATTTGAAAGATGTGGCTGACAGACATGAATATCATACAAAATTGTTAAAAAAATTTTAAAACTAATAAACCAATTAATGAAGATTCAACAATAGAAGAATCACATAATCAACGTTGTTATTATTAAAAGAACAGTGCAATAAGATTCCGAGTATTCTTGAAGAAATATTTCATCTGTATGGGGTGATAAAAAAAATCTACATTTATAGACTATGATCAATTTAATGGAAACTTCACACGATACACTCACTATAAATTTTGTTTAAAGCTTAGGTGTAATACAATACCACTATACGTCTTCAATGGAGCTCAATATCAAAATCATCTATTTATGAAAAACTAGCTAAAAGAATTAGATTAATAGTATTAGCTAAAACTGATTAGAGTTTTAGAACTAAATTAGTAAAGATCTAAGACATGCAAAAAAAATTATATAAATTCAGATGCTTTCATCCATTTAGTTTAGGTGGTATTAGTAAAACATTGAATATTTTTGAAAGTAGAACAATTAATAAACATGGTTTAAAAAGAAGAAAGGGTGTGTTCTCTTCTCTTACGAGTGGTATGATGACATAGATAATCTAATTCGCATATCTTAAGAACCAAAGGAAGCATCCTGTTCTCAATTAAAACAATTTGGTGTTAGTGATTGTGATTATCAACAGGTATTAGATGACCGGTATGATATGGGATGTAAGGCATTTAAAGATCACTTGATGAAACTTTTGAAGCCTGATGTGCTATTAATGGTATTTGTGTTTGCGATACTTAGAAGGCAACGTTTAGAGTACAGTGAAATATATCTTGTTTGTACATATTGAACTCCATAAATATCTTGGACATGTGGATTAAGTATACTGGCGTTAAGTTAAAGTATTACGAAGAAGATACTGTAAATTTATATGATGCCTTTCAACGTGGCATTAGAGGAAGAATAGCATCAGAAAAACAGATAAAATAAATATAGATGAAATTAGTTATTTAGGATACTCTATATTCGAGAAAGCAAAATCATTTATATATAAAGCAATATATGAATACATTGAGCAATGCCTAAATTGCACTTTTCACTATGCAGATACTGATTGTATATTTATTAATATAAAGCTAGCAGAGGGTAGATGTATTGAACAGGAGATCGCTAAGGTTAGTGGTATATTAACTTATATTGAACTAGGTAAGATTAAGAATGAAGTACCTAATGATGTTATAAAAGAGGCATTTTCTCTAAAATCTTAAATATATTGATATACTACAAATTAAGGAGAAGAAGAAAAGAAATTAAAAGGTAAAACTAGGAGTACAATTATTAAATAAATTGATACAGAGAGTTACAAGATTGCTATAAGTAAAAGTAAAAGCAAATATGTAACTATTTATAGTATTGAAAGTAATAATCATCAGATAAAAACAAAAAAAAAACAATGTAAAATATTCTTAGCTGGTTTTGATGTTAATTGTATAAGACATTACAATAGTAATTTTAGTTTTAATAATGAATCGATATGTTCTTAAACTTCCTCAAAATCTGTTTCTTTTTTAAATCCGTAAAATTTACATAAATGTAGTCAGGTACACTACTTCATAAATTATTCATAAATTTACTAAACACGCAAAACTCGACGGTCTGTTGGTACGCATACACACATTACTAAAGAGAGAAGACAATCGAAAATACGGACAGGATTTAAAGAAACGATACACGGTATTTTTAAGGCGGTACAGGTGTCAAATGTGATAAAAAGAGCAAGTTTTAGTAACCACCATTTCATAGCTATTTTAGCCTATTTTCAGGTCATCTCAAATTGAAGTTTTTCTTTGTTTCGTTTGATTTTTTCTCAGTCTGCAAAAAATTTTCCAAAATTGCGTCCGTTTTTTAGCGAAAAGCAAAAATCGCAACAGAAGGGTTTTGAACCCGGCTATGACTTCGCAATGCTTCGAATGAAGAGGAATGTGTCGTCAAAACGAGTCATAGAAATTTGCGACTCAAGTTATGACGCGTCAGATTACGATATAGCACTGTGTGGTATGGGTGACACATCTCCATCGGCCAAAGGACATCGCCCGAAATATCTACAAGAAATGTTTTTTGAGGAATTGGAAGAAAGTCAGAACGACACGTGGCTTAGCTCTCTGAGCCCAATTGGACGCAAAGATGGAGTTACAACATCTGTTTGCTTCGGCGACAGGAAAGTGATACTGCTTTTCATATTCTGGTACATACAATGTGAATTACTTCCAGGTTGAGACCTCGATCGAAAAACATGTAAGAGTGAGGGGTTAATTTGATTTTTACTACGCCCTCACTCTTACATCATTTTACCCCCCTTGGCACCCCAAAGCAGCCCAAAAAGACGTATGAGTTTTGAGCTGCACTTTCGTAAAAAGTCCTCCCATTGCAGCCCCCACTCTTACATCTTTTTCGGCGGAAAAATTTGACCCGGGTACTTATGAAAGGTCTAAAGATCTCTCGTAGACTAGGGTGCATTTTTGACCTAAACATCAGAGTCGATCTTCCTAAAAATAATAGAGTGCAAGTTTTTTCATAGTGCTATCATGGTCTTTTCTTGGAACGTTTTAGAAATTAGAAGCCGAGCTAAAGTCCATTTGTCAATCGAGCACGGTGTTTCATAGAAAGCGCAAAAATTTTTCTATAAATCTAATTTTGTTTTCTAAATTATTTTTTGCTTATGTAGATGCAAGAAGACGCAAGAAAACATGCATTGCACTATGGCAATCAAACATAAAAAGTAGTTAAAAAAACTAATGAAAGGTTCAGGAAAAATGAAATACTTTTTCCACAGCTAATCAATAAAACATGAGTTGTATAAAAAGCTGACAGGATTCTCAACGGGGAGGGACGGACATTTTTTGCGACGCGATTTTTTCTGTATGTATGTATGTATTTTTCTGTATTGCGACGCGATGTATGTATGTATGTATGTATTATGTATTTGAATATATGTATATGCATGTATATATGTTTTGTGTATATGTATATATGTATATGTATGTATGTATTTATGTAAATATGTATGTATATATGTATGTATTATGTAAATGTATATATGTGTATGCATGTATATAGGTTTTTTTTATATGTATATATTTATATGCATGTATATATGTATTGTGTATATGTATATATTTATATGTAAGTATGTATATATGAATGTATGTATGTATGTATGTATGTATGTATGTATGTATGTATGTATGTATGTATGTATGTATGTATGTATGTATGTTTGTGTGTATTGTTGTATGCATGTATGAAAGTATTTATGTATGCATTTGTATGCATGTTTGTGTATGTGAGTATCTTTATATGTATGTATGGATGTATGTATACATGCATGCATGCATACATACATACATACATATATACATACGTACATACATACATAAATACATACATACATACATACATACATACATACATACATACATACATACATACATACATACATACATACATACAGACATATATAAATACATATATACATACATACATACATACATACATACATACACACATACATACACAATGATAAAAAAACCCGGAGTTGTACAAGAAAAAACAAGTTTTCACCTAAGTATGTACACAATTATGGTCATAATCACTTATGTCCATAAATGCACACATAAATTGGTATATATTAATTGGCAAATATTAATTGGAGAGTCATCGGATCATGCCCAAACATGTTCAGGGTCACAACACTTTCCAAAATAAACTGACCAATCGCAGTGCTTGATTTATTATTCAAGTTGACAACCAATCAAAACTGAATGATTTATAAACAAAATATCTAAACGTTCACGTTCAGTAAACAGTAAATAATGAACACAAAAGGAACAAAAGACATCAAGCTCATTCATGAAAAAAATTTATCACTGACAGGAACATAAATTATAAACACATCTATAATCGTAGCTGCTACGAATCGACATCTATATTTCGTAGCTGCTTGTTCTTTGTTAGATCCAGAAGTTGACGGAGAAATAGCACTTACATTTACACCCCGGGGTGGTTTCATTGGAATTGATAATTCAAGTTTAGTTCCTTTATTGAAACGGAGCAAAGTGCTACGACTTCATGCTGCATTGCATGACGCCGCTGGATATATAAAATATTGCAGAAATAAAGGCCCTGGTTATGTTTACGCTTTCCGTTACTCATCAGTAAACAATTGTCTTTTTGGACACTTGACAGGAATATTATACATTCTATCAGTGAACATTTTTCATTCACATTTGTTTCGTGAATTGGAATGCTAGAAAATTTTGGCAGCAAAACATCAAAAATAATTGTCCTTGATCTCGAAGTTTTCAAACTGAAGTCACTTGGATTCATAATAAAAGAACTCAGTTTGTGTTCGAGTTACAACGATACAATATTTTTCAAAAACCCACTTAAATTCGCTGATTTGACCGCACACGATAGACAGACTGTTATTTGGCTGACCAACAACCTACACGGTCTTGATTGGGACAAAGGTGATATACCTTACTCTGATTTGGAAAAAATCTGTCTGAGTTTCAGTTTCCGATTCACCCGGAAAAATTTTTTTGTCAAAGGCATTGAAAAGTGTGAGCTACTCAGTAAGCTTTTAAAAAAAACTGTTTATAATCTGGAGGATCTAAATTGTCCCTGAATCTCAGAGATAATGTCAGAAGAACAAGTACCCTCCTGTTGTCTTCATTCAAATTTTCGTTCAACAAACGATCAATTACCAAATCAGTGCGCGGAATGTAAAGCAAGATTATTTTCACAGTGGACACAAAGTGATGCACAGAGAAGACACGGCAACTTTAACCACCTATCTGTCAGACAACATGATGATATTCACTTGCTTGATTCCACTTGACGATAAACCGATTGTAAAATTCAACAGAGTTCACGATCCCTTTCCACCAATACAGAATAACTTTTCATGTGATCAACAGAACCAAGCCAACTATCTCAACAAAAAGCCAAACATAGCACAACAACCTCGTTACAACTCGCTTTATAGCGCAGCAGCAAAACGTTATTTTGCAACCATTACTCTTTCTCCCGACGAGATAGACAGCTTTAGGGCTTTCCTGCCCGTGATAGATAATTTCTATCACTTGCAACTGTACGTAAAAAATAAACAGAGAGCTCAAGAACATCGGAATCAGTTCAATTATGGCTATGAACAAAACAAACCAGAAGCCTATGCAGTCCCTCAAAGAGCAGCGAATCCCACGTTGGAAGCAATGGGCGGACAAAAAAGTTCCTCATTTATATTGAAAAAAACACCACCAGAACGTGAGCTATCACTTAATGAGATGCCGAATGAGTTGCGGTTATATGTCTTGGTGCACCCCGAAGTTGAAAAAGTTCTTAACCAACCATCGTTCGAGGAAAATGACTCATCAACTGTTTGTTATAAACTGGAACTAAAAAGTCATATTAAAGGTTTCAAATTTTTTGAGTACTGGTACATGAAACAGTTGGCCAGTGAATAATTCAAAAATTTAACAATTTATATCAATCTTGTTTCAAATCATTTTTCAATTAATTATTTTTCTCCAATAAATCAAAGAGACGAGGCTAACGCTGGTATCAGTAATTTAGTCTTTGATGCAAACAACAAGGAGAGGCCCCCATGGCGTTGTTGTTCAAATTCAACAGTGCCAAGGTCCGAAGTAATATTTTTTGTTCAAAGGAGTATCATTGCCTTAATGACCATTCTTTGCTTCTCTATGCTCTTAGTGTAGTTGGTTACATTTTACCTAATCCCAAACTATGAACAAAGTTATTCTTACACATGACAGGGTATTCATGTCAATTTTAAGACCAAGCGGTTGTGAATTGAATATCAATTGAATATCTTGGAAAACAGTTGAATTGTCTGCAACTGATGAAAGAAGCATACATACTAGCAACTGCGGAGCCCCCTGGACATTTGATGATTGATCTCGACCCAAAAAGCAGCCAGGGTTTACGTTTTTCTTTGCAACTAATTGGACCGGATCCTTCTATTTTTTACATTTCGTCCGCTGAAGCAGTCATTACAACAATTACAAATGAAAAAGAAACATTTGCTTATGCTCAAGCAATGGGCAAAAAAGAAGACTGAGAACACAGCTCAATTAGAAATATTACATCAGGGCGATTTCATTTGGTTTCTGAGTGACTGTGTGATGAACGTACTCTCTGGAGTTGTACCAATCAATAAAGTTGAATTAAAAAAATTGTATTATGAAAATGTATATATGTGTATGCATGTATAAAGTTTTTTTGTATATGTATATATGTATATGCATGTATATATGTATTGTGTATATGTATATATTTATATGTATGTATGTATATATGTATGTATATATGTATGTATATATGTATGTATGTATGTATGTAAGTATGTTTGTGTGTATTGTTGTATGCATGTATGAATGTCTTTATGAATGTATTTGTATGCACGTTTGTGTATGTGAGTATCTTTATTTATATGTATGTATGTATGTATGTATGTATGTATGTATGTATGTATGTATGTATGTAAGTATGTATGTATGTATGTATGTATGTATGTATGTATGTATGTATGTATGTATGTATGTATGTATGTATGTATGTATGTATGTATGTATGTATGTATGTATGTATGTATGTATGTATGTATGTATGTATGTATGTATGTATGTATGTATGTATTATGTATATGAATATATGTATATGCATGTATATATGTTTTGTGTATATGTATATATGTATATGTATGTATGTATTTATGTATTTATGTATGTATATATGTATGTATTATGTAAATGTATATTTGTGTATGCATGTATATAGGTTTTTTTGTATTTGTACATATGTATATGCATGTATATATGTATTGTGTATATGTATATATTTATATGTTTGTATGTATATATGTATGTATGTATGTATGTATGTATGTATGTATGTATGTATGTATGTATGTATGTATGTATGAATGTATGTATGTATGTATGTTTGTGTGTATTGTTGTATGCATGTATGAATGTATTTATGTATGTATTTGTATGTATACATGTATGTGTATGTGAGTATCTTTATATGTATGTATGGATGTATGTATACATGCATGCATGCATACATACATACATACATACATATATACATACTTACATACATGCATACATACATACATACTTACATACATACATACATTCATACATACATACATACATACATACATATATATACATACATACATACATACATACATACACACATACATACACAATGATAAAAAAACCCAGAGTTGTACAAGAAAAAACAAGTTTTCACCTAAGTATGTACACAATTATGGTCATAATCACTTATGTCCATAAATGCACACATAAATTGGTATATATTAATTGGCAAATATTAATTGGAGAGTCATCGGATCATGCCCAAACATGTTCAGGGTCACAACACTTTCCAAAATAAACTGACCAATCGCAGTGCTTGATTTATTATTCAAGTTGACAACCAATCAAAACTGAATGATTTATAAACAAAATATCTAAACGTTTACGTTCAGTAAACAGTAAATAATGAACACAATAGGAACAAAAGACATCAAGCTCATTCATGAAAAAGTTTTATCACTGACAGGAACATAAATTATACACACATATCTTATCGACATCTATATTTCGTAGCTGCTTGTTCTTTGTTGGATCCAGAAGTTGACGGAGAAATAGCACTTAAATTTACACCCAAGGGTGGTTTCATTGGAATTGATAATTCAAGTTTAGTTCCTTTATTGAAACGGAGCAAAGTGCTACGACTTCATGCTGCATTGCATGACGCCGCTGGATATATAAAAGATTGCAGAAATAAAGGCCCTGGTTATGTTTAAGCTTTCCGTTACTCACTAGTAAACAATTGTCTTTTTGGACATTTGACAGGAATATTATCCATTCTATCAGTGAACATTTTTCATTCACATTTGTTTCGTGAATTGGAATGCTAGAAAATTTTGGCAGCAAAACATCAAAAATAATTGTCCTTGATCTCGAAATTTTTAAACTGAAGTCACTTGGATTCTTAATAAAAGAACTCAGTTTGTGTTCGAGTTACAACGATACAATATTTTTCAAAAACCCACTTAAATTCGCTGATTTGACCGCACACGATAGACAGACTGTTATTTGGCTGACCAACAACCTACACGGTCTTGATTGGGACGAAAATACCATACTCTGATTTGGAAAAAAAATCTGTCTGAGTTTCAGTTTCCGATTCAACCGGAAAAATTTTTTTTGCCAAAGGCTTTGAAAAGTGTGAGCTACTCACTAAGCTTTTACAAAAAACTGTTTATAATCTGGAGGATCTAAATTGTCCCTGAATCTCAGAGATAATGTCAGAAGAACAAGTACCCTCCTGTTGTCTTCATTCAAATTTTCGTTCAACAAACGATCAATTACCAAATCAGTGCGCGGAATGTAAAGCAAGATTATTTTCACAGTGGACACAAAGTGATGCACAGAGAAGACACGGCAACTTTAACCACCTATCTGTCAGACAACATGATGATATTCACTTGCTTGATTCCACTTGACTACCTAATCCCAAACTATGAACAAAGTTATTCTTACACATGACAGGGTATTCATGTCAATTGTAGGACCAAGTGGTTGTGGTAAAACAGAACTCTTGTTTCGAATGCTAAAAGGTTCGACCTTTTATCCACGTTTATAGAAAATTTATTATTTTTATAAAGCGTTCCAACCGCTTTTCAAAGATATGCAACGAGTTATACCAGGGATTGAGTTTCTAAAATACAACAAAGAGTTTGTAAAAATAGCCACATCAGGACGTCATCGCAAATTACATGCTATATACGTCCAGCATAATTTTGTTCCATCAAAACAAATGGTCCAGAACCATTGATCTGAACACAACACACATAATATTATTCAATTTGCTTCGTGACATTCAACAAATTGAATATCTTGGAAAACAGTTCAATTGTCTGCAACTGATAAAAGAAGCATACATACTAGCAACTGCGGAGCCCCTTGGACATTTGATGATTGATCTCGACCCAAAAACCAGCCAGGGTTTACGTTTTTCTTTGCAACTAATTGGACCGGATCCTTCTATTGTTTACATTTCGTCCGCTGAAGCAGTCTTTACAACAATTACAAATGAAAAAGAAACATTTGCTTATGCTCAAGCAATGGGCAAAAAAGAGGACTGAGAACACAGCTCAATTAGAAATATTACATCAGGGCGATTTCATTTGGTTTCTGAGTGACTGTGTGATGAACGTACTCTCTGGAGTTGTACCAATCAATAAAGTTGAATTAAAAAAATTCGAGAAATCACTACATAAACTTGCAGACAGGCGAGTTGAAAAAAGTGAGAGAATCAAAATTTTTCGATCAGATTCTGGAACTCGTCTAATTAAACTCATTGCGTTACCTTGTATTGCTTTTCTGGAGCAAAATGCACACTGAAGAGTTTGTGCTAGTTCCTCGCCAAATGTATGCAAATGAACAACTTCAAATTGCTCAACTTCTCAATAATAAAAATGTCCCAGAGGAAGCAAAACAAATATCACTGTTGCAAAGAACCAAGTCTCCACCAGCACCTTCTACCACGCAAAAAGACACGCAACAGCAGACAGATAATATTTTGGAGAATGTCAAAGATGAGTTGAATGAGACTAGAGATGACAAATTTTATGCAAAAGTTTCAACTGAACTCAGGGAGCGAGTTTTGAGAGATATTAAACAACTTGACAGAAAACAGTTTGAAAAAGCGAGCTTAATATTGGAAAAAATAGAAGAGTCAGAATCTCTTTCTCTGGATCAGACATCAAGACTAATGGTTAAAAAGTCGAGAATGGGAATTCTTGTCTCAGATTTTCTTTACGATCTACCACAAACAACCTCTAAGCCTTCGCTTGAACTTTACAAAGTTCTGACCTTTCCAGATATCAGTTCACAATTAAATTGTAAAACATACGCAAAAAAATTTCTTGCCTTATCAGTAAACGAAAAGTTACAGTTTTTTGATGATGAACCAGAAAACGAAGAATCAGGAGTCTCGAGAACAGAAGAATCAAAAGCTTCTGGCGACGATGAAGGAAGTTTTGAAGATGCAAAAGACGAAATCCAACCGTCTAACTCGTGGGCAAATGACTTCTTCTCACGTTAAGCAATTGAACAAATTATACACAAAAGGTAGTGCAGCTTTTGGGAGCATTGCTAATTTGAAGAAAGCCAGCGGCTTTCTCCGAGAATAAAAGCTGTTGCATACAGAATAGACGAAATCTGGTCGGTCGATGTGGTGTGTATGGAAAAAGTTGCCCAACACAACAATGGAGTCAAATATTTACTGGTGGCTGTTGATGTTTTATCGCGATAACTTAGAGTACAACCAATGAAGGCTTTACATGCAAAAGACGCGTTGAAGCGTTCAAAAAAATGATCAAACAGAAAAGACAAGAAAGGGTTTGGACAGACAACGGATCCGAGTTTAAAGGTGAATTCAAAAATTTTTGTGAAAAGAAGGAGATTCATTTATATACAACCGAAAACGGAACCAAGTCGGCATTTGCTGAGAGGAATATTTGATCGCTCAAAAACATTATTCACAAATACTTTGAGGAAAATTGGACTTGGACTTAAATTAAAGAATCGCCCCAGTTTGTAAATACTATAAACAGTCGTGTTGATAATGTTACCCAATTTGCACCTACAAAACTTTCAAAAAACATGAACTTTTTCTAATATCACTAGCAATTAGCACAAAAAAGTACAGACCAAAATACGGAGAAGGTGATCTGGTTCGGATTGCAAAGCCAGACGAAATATTTAGGAAAAGTTATAAACAAAATTATACAGACGAAGTCTTCACAGATTTCAAGGTTACCACGCTCAGTCCACCAACATACAACCTTATAGATGCAAACAACGTTATAATTGAAGGTAAATTTTATGAACCAGAATTAGTCCAAGTGAACGTACTTCCTGTCGAAGACTAAACATGAGTAATCATAGAGAATTTACTATTGATTTGATATCGAATGCATCAATGGGAATTTTTACTAACAATACTATGGCCAAGATTTGAAATCAACTCGCCCAACCACTACAATTAGATGAAGATTGGCAAGTTGCCATTGCTTCAATATCTTTTCCATCAAACATCAATAATGTAAACTCAGCCGAAATAGTTGCGTATGTCAGTTCTGTTGCGTATGTCCACTACAATTAGATGAAGATTGGCAAGTTGCCATTGCTTCAATATCTTTTCCATCAAACATCAATAATGTAAACTCAGCCGAAATAGTTGCGTATGTCAGTTCTGGCACTGAACTTGATGCTTCACAGACTCGCACTGGACAACTTCGAAGAATTCGCAAAGGTATATACAACAAGTCAGAAGAGCTTCTGGAAGCAAATTTTTTGAATCGCTTAATTGAAAAAGTTTTTCCATGATTTTGACACTGTAACGCAAAAGCTAGTTTTGAAATTTGGACCTAACGAAGGTTTGTTATTTGAAGGTGAAGATGTACCCAGTATTCTTGGTTTCAAAGGAATAAGAGATATTTCGAATCATGGTTTTATTCATATTGGTTAAAACTCAGAAAAAGCAGGCAAGTCTTTGAACAGACATGTTGTAGATTTTCCAGTTGATATTACTTGCGGATCACAGTTAATTTTTGTATATATTGATATAATTGAACATAAGAACGTTGGTGACGTAAGATCTCCAGTAATAAAAATCATTGAGTCTGAGAGACGTTTGAGAAACGGTAGCATAAACACAGTGACGCCCCTACACCACAAGTCCTACACAAATTTGGTTTAAAAGTCAATATTATCAAACAACATTCAGAATATCCACGTACAGTTGAGAAACGAAACCGGAAAACTAATTCCTTTTACTGGGACCGGAAAAGTTATTGTCAGTTTAAAATTTCAATAAATTTATTTGATATTGCGGCATACAACAGCAATCAAGCATCTCAATCAATGCCGCATTTTTCCGGACACTACAGACAAAGAGGCAGCGGTTTTGGAGCCCTTGCTGCAGGTATTGGAAGAGTTGCTCTGCCATTAGCACGCAAATTTGTCTGGCCGGCAGCAAAAAGTTTGGTCGTGATTTATTGGTTCGGGGAGCACCGGACTTAGTAGAAGATGCAACCAAAAGAAAGTCAGCAACACAAGCACTGAAAAGAACAGTAGCCAAAACAGCCAAAACAAATAGGTGGATCTCTTCAATCACGTATTGCATCAGGTCGTAAAATAAATCGAAGAAAAAGACGAAAATACACGAGACCTCAGTCAAACCAAAAACGAAAAATCTCAACCAGAAGAATCATTCCTTGGAAACCTCGTCCGAAAAGGAGTCGTCTGAATTTTTTTTCGCGATTGAAAATTGCGAACTAAAATTGTGATACCATCTGAAGCCACTCACAGTTCTTTAGACTTATTTGAAAAACCACCTTTGCTGGTAACGTTTTATCAATCATTCGAGCAAAGACAGGACCGATTTATTCGCCATCATTGAATTTGAAGCTGTTGGTGATCGCAACAATTTTATTGACTTGCAAAAAATTTACCTGGAGATCAAGTGTCGAATACTTCAAACAGATGGAACAGATTTGCGCTACACACATGGTGACGCAAATGCCATTGATCTTCCATATGTTGCTAAAAATATCCTTCATTCGCTTTTCGCCGACTGTATGGTTTCTGCAAATGGTATCAAAATTTCAACAGCTAATGGACACTATGCACACAAAAATTTCATAGAAACTGAATTTTCTCGCTGGACAGACGCAAAGAAAACTTGGCTAAAATGTCAATGTTACGAGTATCAAGAAACCGGCACTATTTCAGCAGCAATATCAGATATAGGAAAAATAACAGTGCGACAATCCGCACGCTTAAAATTATATCGAAAGTTATATGGCAGTCGATTTCTTTTCATGTGAGAAACATTAGGTTAGCGAAGTTACGTTACGCATTTCAATGAGAAGATCTCAAGATGACGTTGCCGTCATCAGCGAAGACGCAGCGAAACACTACAAGGTTGAAATAGATGAGGCTAATTTATTTATCAGGAAGATGACGGTGTCAGATGATGTTGTAGGTGCAATTGAGAAGACATTATTGAAAACTCCGGCAATTTACCGATACAATGAAGTAATTAACAAAACATTCTTGGCTACAACAAGCCAACAAAGCTGGAAACATGAGGATATTTTCATTAAAGGGCCAATCAGAAGAGTCATTGTTGCATTATGCGTATGTACCGCATTCATCGGTACCAACAACGCTAATCCATTTCACTATCGAATTTTTAGTTTAAGAGAGATCACCTTTTATCGAAATGGTTTTGCCACGGCTGGAACTCCAATGTCAACAACTGGCAGACATTAGCTTATGTAGAAAATGGCCAAGAAATACCTCTAAGTGAGTTCGCAAACCATTATATAATGGTATTTGATCTGACCAGCACTCAAGAGGCAACTCATGACTTTATTCATCCAGAGCTCACAAATTCATCATTGTCTGTCGAACTCAAGTTCGATGCAGCGTTAGCTCATAACGTTGAAATATTTTTTCTTGGGGAAAAAGCATCTACGATCTACATTGACTCTGTAAGAAACGCATCCTAAAACGCTCTTCCCATGATCACATACTAATGGACAAAGACCAAATTCATCTTCAAGTGAAAAAGTGTAAACACCTCAAATTCAAATTCAGAGGGGGGTTATGCCGCTGATAATTATTCTCTGAACTTGCAGACCAACACATTTAATATTGTTAATGCATCACGATCCAACTGTATTGGTACCCACTGGGTAGTGCTAGCTAAACGATATGAATACCCAATAATTTATTTTTCAGATCCATTGGCTCTACCCTTGACTACCTACAAGGATATTTTCAACTGTTTATAACAGTGTGAAGATTTGGAGATAATGATGGATATAATGGAACATAGAAGAGATTTTCAGTCTCCATTGCAATCCGCAGACTCCCAGCTTTGTGGTTTATTTTGCATATATATATGGTTCATTATTTTCATAGTCAGAAATTCCCATTTATACCTGATGTAAATGAATTAGAGTTGCTAGCTTTTGTAAAACATATGAAGTAAAATTTCGTTTAATTTTCAAACCACAACACTTTTTGAATATCAGTTTTTACAAAATTGAAAAGTTATGAAAGACTTTGAGGTTTTTCGCACAAAACTCCTGTAGCTACTGAGTAGAATATTCATTATCTGATGAAGAGTTGAGGAGCGCTCACCTAGCATAAGCTGACAGAATTGTTTCATAGTTCCATCAGGGACTGTAGAAGAACGTTTTTTGGCAGTAAAAGTACTAATAGATTTCGCTGTTGCCTCACTCAAGGGTGCTAGAAGTTGTTTCTGGTTCTTGGTAACTGAAGGAGAAGTTGATTTTGAAAGGTACTCAACAGCAACATGAAGTCGTGAAATTATTGCACCACGTTTAACAAAGTCTTATTGCGTAGGCTGAATAAGTAATTTGAAACAGTTAATGAGACACGGTATCATCGCAGGTACATAAAGAGAATCGAATATATTATCATACTGCCAACCAAATTCATACATAACATGATAATGATTGGAGCCAAATGTACAACCTTCGATAACTGTTACAGATGAACGATAACCATATGCATAATTTTCAATTGTTTTATTTTCAACTTTTGGCTCCGTCTCACAAGTATTGTATTTGAAACGTTTTTGAAATTTTTTGAAATATTCAGGACAGTTCTCTTACATTGCCTCAACCATAACGAACAAAAAAAGGAAAAGTTAATGAACTAACTATGAATGCATAAACAATGACAGGAAGCAAAAGGTATAATAGATATTATTCCGAATCCTCATTGACTTTTGCATATGTTTTTGTTTTTTTTGGCGCTGAGTCGGTGTTCTGCCGGCCCGTTTTTCTGGACGCTTCAAGTCATCAGTTGAATCCGGTTTTAGAAATGAGTCGATCAAGTCAACTGGTTTATCAATCATTTGTTCTATTTTTTCTATGTTCTAACATAGCAACCGAAACTCTCGTGCCGAAAGTGTAATTTTTTTATTGAAAACCCAATCGATCTGTTCACTATCACGTTTGAACAATTTCAAGGATAAATAGGTGCCAGTGGTATGATAAGTCTTAACAGCAGCCCTAACAAGCCGTTTTTCATTGAGCAAGCGATCCGAATGAAAGTCGCTGTACTCAGCAACCTTCGACAAAAAATTACCCATAATGTTGTATATATTGAGACAAACTGTACCAAAGTAATCTGAAATGATAAATGACTAATGCATTACTGTTTATTGAAATGTAAACAATTTCAAAACCCCGCACCAACATGTCCACAAGATGCCAACAAGATAACAGCTGAGCAAACAAACCCATCCCCTACGCGTGTAAACCAATTTATATTCCTCTATATCAGCTATAATTTTTATACGAAATATGAATTTCAAAAGATCCTAAAAAATATACCCTGCTGAATCAAGACCCATTCAATGTCACCATTGTCGAAGACAAGTCTAAAATTTCCGTTCACTAATGCAACATCGCCGAAAAAGCATTATAAAGGTCATAACAGAAAACAGTTTTACAAATCCCGACATCTAAATCTAAAAACTGGCAAATTTTCATTAGCAATGGACAAATTAGCTCGCCTCCTTGAGTCTATTTATATTTCCCGAGAGCACCCCAATTCAACTTAGGTCAATATCACATAATTCTATTTTAGACATGACGAAATAATGATGAAATGGTTCAGTCAAATAAACAAATCGGTGTGCAGCAACTTTTCAATCTTTCCGCCATTGTTCTTTCTTGTTGTTCAATGTAAGTTTTGTGAATATTCTTTTGTTCTTTGGCACCTTATTACATTACTGCAAGTCTTCTGTTACTTAACCTTCTTCTAAAATTTTTGCTCATCTTTGAACCTGCTTTTCCTTTCAGTTCCATACCATATAAAAACAAGTGTTTTCATTTCTCTTGCTACTAGAATTGGTTCTAGACTCTGCTGTTAAGTCTTTATAAAAATTTCCTTTAAAAGAAAACTGTTTGCTTTGTTACCGCTTAAATCCGTAATAAGATAAAAAACATCTCAATTGTTCAAACATCATCTGCAATATGGCTGCTAAAATTTTAGAAATTGCAAAAACCAGTGAGCGAGGCACTCGAACCCTTGTGCGAATGTGTCACAACTTCGGAAACATTGTCCCTGTGAAGGAAAGCTTTGATGACAAGACACAATTATGGCACACAAAAAACAGCTTTATTGTTCCAGTTAATTACATTGAACCAATACTTGAATACACAAAACAGAACGATTTATTTCAACTTACAAAAACGCCAGAAAATTCGTTACGACAAGAAGAGTCTCCATATGCTCATCAATATTATGGATGTACTACTCCCATTCAAACAAAAAAGCAGGAAGTGAAAAAATTGGCAAAGCGAACAAGAAAACTGTTTGCAGACTACGATCATGACTGCATTGAAATCTGGGAGAATCATTCGGGGCAGCTAGAAGAAGTTGAGCAAATATCTGGTTTTTGGGTTTTTGATCAGTCGCCAAGTGAAGAAACAAAAACCCCGGAACGCCTCCCGTTGCAACAATTTTTCTGATGATATCAGTATCGATGAAACACCTCCTTTGAGCCAATTTAATGCCCCCGTCAAGAAGGTCATCAAGTTATCTCGACTCTAAAATATAGCAAACTTCTTCAAACTCATTTAACATATTTTATTTGTTGCTTTTCACAATGTTTGAGCATGATAATTTTGTTAACATCTTGAAACCAGTTCTTAATTCAACTTTAATTCAAGATTCATCTTAGCACTAGACAAACATCGTGAGACAGAATTGAGCGCTGCTGAAAAACTCAGACATTGAACAAACAAGTATGCGAAACAATCTTTTAAATAAATAAGCGAAAAGAGACTGGGTTGAAATATAGCCAGCTGAAGCTTGGATTGTAGTGATATCACAGCAAAACAATCAGTAAATATTTTTTATCAGATAGTTGCACAGCGAACCAAAATTAGGGTAGACAAATAAGAAGTAAAACTGTGAACTCAATATCATCTGTTTTATACAAACAAAATGTAGCAAAACCGTTGAGCATACAAATCTATGTGTTGTTTACACAACAGTCTGCGCGGTGTGTTCCCCTCTACTGCTGTTTGCGGAGCAGTAGCTTTCTGTTGCAGAAGTAAACAAAAAAGACGCCCACTCTGATTGGATGAAATAAGTTTAAATTACAGTTTTCTCGACAATAAAATTCTTACATTTGCTTTTTGTCTTAACCTGAAATTCACTTGATTGAAAAACTTCACCTCTTTTCATTTCCTTTTCTTGAGTTTATAGTTTTTGAAGTTCCTATTCATTCTGTCTTTCTCCTGTTCATAATTAACGCTGAAACGTGTACAATTTGTAAGAAAAAACTTGTAGATAAGTGCAGCCTCAGACGACATATGCACACAGTTCATAAACAATGCGTTCAAACCAACCAATTTAAGTGCGATGAATGTGCGTTTGCTCATGAAAAGTCGTTGAATTTGAACCGCATTTGATACAGCAACACAACTCAAAACATCCCCGCTACTGTCTCTACTGCAACAAGTTCTATGTAGACAACCTCAAGTACATGGAGCATATAAACAAAAATCATGGACTTCCAATATGGAACGCTGATCTGGAAAACAACTCAAGTTCTGGAATTCTTCTGTCCGAGCAAGCTTCCAGTGGTGTTTTGAAAACCTACGTAATACCAGTGGGGGAACAGGAAACAGATCTGCTAATCTTTATGCGGAGCAGACAGGACGAGATTGAAAATGTTGTTCAACTGAACCCGCAAAATAGCGCACAAAAACTCCAAATCAGCACAATGGTGCAATTAACAAAACCAACCAGTGATGAAAAGATCAACAGCCAGCCAGATCGAATCAAAATTTTTGTTAACTCGAAAATGCAGCGAGTGGATTTCACTGGATTTTGCCGGAAGGGTTGAACAAATGCTTCTTTCACTAAACAACTTTGCTTCGCATGGTAGCGGATGGACCGTGGATAGCATTGACAATGTCGAACTAAGGTTAGTCAAGACAAAACCAATTGCTGCTTCATCCTATTTAGCTCTCTCAGAGGAGCTAGCTAGATGTCAGTACTTGTTGAATATTCGCAATCAACAAAATGAGATATGTTTTCTCTACTGCTGTACCGCTCAGTACCATAAAGTATTTGGACCAAAACTAATTCCGGACAATGCATCTTGGAGACAGAAGACAAATCCAATAATGTATGGAGCAGAAAACACCAGGGCAAAACAACCCGTTGGAACATTCATGATGCAAATGGTTTTCCATCAAATGCAAAAAATTGAGCAGCTAAACCAGGTTCGTGTCAATGTTTTCCGCCACTCAAACAACAAGTTGAACCAATTCCGCATTTGGAGAAGTCCAAATTTCAAATTTGACCTTGATCTTCTCTTGCTAAGTGATGGTGCAATGTATCACTATGTGCTCATAACCAACATCAAAGGGCCAAGTCAAAAGTACAAGCAAATCCATCAACGCGCAGACAATCATTTGTGCCCCAATTGCTTCCACATTAGCACATCAGCAGATTGACATGAGAAGCACGAATAAGTTTGTCATCACAACACTCAAGGTAATAATCAGAATACCAAAATATGAGAAGCAAAACTTTGAATTCAAAAATGTTCAGGCACGATGGTTTGCTCCAGTTATCGGTTTTTTGACATCGAAACAATTACTGAACCACTGAAGAGCAATATCCCACAGAAATTGGTGACTAGACCACTTGAGGAGCACAAACCATTTAGCTATGCCTTGCTTTTTCTTGCCTTGCATGAAATAAAACCGTTTTTCTTCGAGCTAAAAAGCTGACCGAATGTCATGTTTGATTTTGTCAAGTCAATTGAAACAAACGCTAAGGATATTTATAATGTTTAAAATTTATAATTTGAAACAACAACACAAAAACTTTTCCGGTGAACCGAAAACACCGAAGGAAGCCGCTACCTTGTGTTGGATATGCGAAACTGAATTGATCAAAAGTGCTCAAGATCCAACAGTGCTAGACCATTGTCATTTCACTGGGAAATTTCGCGGGTTGTCACACGCGCAGTGCAACTTAAAACGCAAAACTCTTAACTTCACTCCCCTGTTCGCTCACAATTTTGCAAACTATGACCTTCTTCATGTAGTGTTGGCGCTACAAAACATGAATGAGAAGAACACTATTTTGGTTGTACCAAGCACGAGAGAGAACTTCTTTTAGTTGCAGATATGCGTTCACATAAAGACAACTCAAAACAAAAAAGGCGTGTGGACTAGTCAGTATGAGTATATCAGACTGCTGGACTCATTCAAATTTATGAATGCATCACTCGTCAAGCTAGTGCAGAACCTGTCAGCTGATCAATTCACTTTGCTTGAACAACACTTCGAAATGTGCCGGAATCATCAGTCAATATGTTGAAACAAAAAGACTTGTTCCCGTATTGCTAGATAGACAACTTCGAAAAACTAGAGGGACTCAGTTCCCTCCCCGTGAAATGTGGACAATTAGTTTGCAGCAGTATGCGGTAACAGTCACCGAAGAAGATTATGAGAGAGCCATTGAAGTGTTCAATTTGTTCGCGTGCCAGAATATTGGAGAGTAGTACAATTTGTTTTTGAAAACAGAAGTCTTTCTCCTCGCTGCTATATTACTATGCTTCCGAAAAGTTTGCTACGAGAAATATGGACTGGATTGTTGTCAATACTACACTGCATGAAACTTATCAGGTGACGCCATGCTTAAAATTTGCAAACCAGAACTCCATCTTCTTACAGAGAGGGAACACCTTGACATGGTGGAAAGCTTCATTAGAGGAGGAGTGAGCTCTGTATACAGCAAGCGTCTTTGTCCAGCAAACAACAAAATCTTGCCGGACTATAAACCGAAAAATATTTAATCATTTATCATAATTATCGATGCTAAAAACCTTCACGGTGGAATCATGGAAAAATTCCCGCTCCCCTGCGCGAGTTCGAGTTGTTTGAGTGGACAGATAAAAACGCCCAGGAAATTTTCAATCGAATCTTGAACACACCGGATGACGATGAAGTAGGATATATCGTCGAAGTAGATTTCAGTTATCACGATAGCTTGCATGATCTCCACTCTGATTTTCCGTTGGCACCGACAGAAAAGCGATAGGTGAATGCTAGCTTAGCTACTATCGATCCAATTTATTGGCTGACATGCAAGTCAAAAAACCTCCACAGGTTAAAAAGCTCATCCAGACGCTTTTCGAGAAACAATTTTATACATTGCACTACCAAACGTTGAAACTTTATTTTGAATTAGGATTGGTAGCAACTAAGCTTCACAGAGTGCTTTCATTTAGACAAGACAACTGGTTGGCCCCATATGTAAAGCTGAATACGGAAAAAAAGCAGGCCCAGAATGAATTCGAGGAAGATTTTTTCAAAATGATGGTCAACTCATCGTTCGGAAAAACCTGCGAGGGAAAGCGCTCTCGTATGAAAGTCAAATTTACCCGCACAGAGGAGGAAACGTTGAAGTGGACAGACAAGCCTGAGTACCAGTCGTCAAAAATCATCAGTGAAGATCTCGTCACTGTATGCCTTCATGAATCAGAAATACTTTGGGACAAGCCAACAATAGTAGCTGCCTGTATACTGGAATTGGTTAAGAAGCTCATGTTCGAGTTTCACTACAAAGTCAAGAAGAAGAACTTTGATTGCAATTTGCTTTATTCAGACACGGACTCTTTCGTGTACGAAGTGCGCTCGAGAGACTTCTTTGCGGAATAACAACGGAAAAAATTGGTCGCAGAGCAGTTAGATTTTTCAAACTTCCCAACTCAGCACCCCTTGTACAGCAGGGAGAATGCACGTGTCACCTAAAAATTCAAAAATGAAATGGTAAGCAAGCCAATTGCAGAGTTCTGTGGTTGAAGCCCGAGCTGTACTCAATCAAGCTCGCCGAAGGCAAGTATAAGTTTTTTTTTTTCAAAAACGCATTCAAAAAAAAACAGGCATTCAGTAGGCATTAGGAAAGAAGTAAAATTATTTTCACACACACACAGGAAGGGAGTCATGCTTTGCAAACGATACAAGTTCTTTTCAGGCTCTGCTAAGCAGTCAGCAAAAGGTGTCACAAAAGATGCACGCCGCAGTATGACGCATGAGCTGTACAAGAGAACTCTTTTGGGTGGTGAGGTGGTGCGTTTGCTCAACAACCGAATAGCATCTAGCAACCACAGGTTTCACACAATTACTGTCAACAAGAAGTCTTTGTCATGCTACGACGACAAACGATTCATCTTTAGTGACCAAGTTTCAACGCTACCCTATGGTCACAGTGCAATAAGAGAAGACATGTTTTTCCGGACAATAGTGAATGAGCCCGAGTGGGGCGCGGATGACTTGGGCGAAAGCGAGCAGGAAAGCGGGCAGCAGGCACAGGACAGCTCGCAGCAGGCACAGGAAAGCAGGCAGCGGTCGCAGGATAGCTCGCAGCAGGCACAAGATAGCACGCAGCAGGCGCAGGGTAGCACGCAGCCTTCACAGCAAAGGCGCAAACACAACCAACAGCAGAAAAACAAGAAGCCAAAACAACAGCCAACAACAACCATTCCAAAAACAAGCACCCTTCTCAACTCAAGTTTCAACTCCCTAGACCCAGGTTTTTATCAATGTGATTATAGTGAAGACGAATTAGGAGAAAACTTGGTAGATTTTGACAAAATGTCAGAGTTATGGGACAGTGGGTCCTCTACAGACCCAGCTTGCGATGGTTTTATTTTGGATCAAGCAATTGAATCCGATAACGCAAGTGTTTCAAGTGAGAATCAAGGCAATTTGTCAGCAACGGAAAGCAAAAACAGAAAGCAGAACGCAAAAAAAGGAGGGGAGAAAAACCAAGTGCTCACATTATAGACTATTCATCAACTGATGAAGATTAAACTCAGTAATTTGTGTATGCATGTTCACAGACTAACTAAGTTTTTTTACCATTAAAAAGCACGCGAACAGAACTATACAAAAGTAAGCACCAATTGAGATCAAATTTTTGTTGAAGTGCTGAACTTCTGCTCCCTCCTCTCCTTGTATTCCACAATTTGTATTTCAAACCTATAGCTAGTACCAACTTTCTCAGTAAAAAGTTCCTCTCAAGAATCTAGTAGCCGTTATTTCAAGTCTCAATCAAAAATCCTCACCCCAAAACAAAACTCTCTCAACGTGCGCCGCAAACCACTAGCTCGATTGCTAGAAGCTGCTTGATCTCCACCTCAATATATTGCAAAACTGATCTCAAAAGTTCGCGACCAGAACTTCTACGGCGAGCTCAACCTCCAGAGTTCACAGTCTTTCATCGGAATTTTGGATTTTTGAAATTGACTTGAAACAAACTTCCAACAGATTACTCAATAGGTACGTTGACCTTTTCTCAGCTCATTTCAGAAGTTAAGTTCAGAGATTAGTTTCAATTAAATAGAAAGGTTACAATTCAGTAGAAACAGCACGCATCGCAAATAAAAGATCTGTACAATGTTTAATGAAACATATGAACCAAAAAAAATGCGTGCTTGGCTTAATTGTTTAATTACATTGTAATTTTTGTCTTTAAATTTTTTTTGAGAAACCAGAAAAAGTTGTGTATGTGATCTACTGATCCTTTCAACAATGTTTGATTCAAATAAACTGACCAATTCTGTTTTAATTTCTGTTCAAAAGTTGGTTTAGAGTTTCAAGAACCCTTTTATTTTATCCGGTTCATTGATATAATAATCTAAAAAGCAGAAAAACAACCGGATGGAACATGTGGTTCCCATCCTTTACCCAGTCCCATAAAAACGAAATTCTCACTTGATTGTTTTATAGGGTGATGTGAAGTTGTCCCATTGCACCCTCTTGAATAACTCGATTTTGAATGTTAAAAATTTCCGAATTTCTACACTTTCCACAGTGGCAAATATGGAGGTCAATGAACCCACGGTTGAGGCACAATTTATTAGCTTAAACAAAAAAATAAAATTAAAACAGGTTTTCGTGCTTCATGGACCTTTTATAACCAGTGTCATTTCAAAGTTAGAGACCAATTCTGTTGAAGCGTTTGTCAATGCTGTTAATTGAAATAATTTCATTAAACAAATAGTAAATTCAAGAAACTCACGTCTTAGTGCAGTCTTCACATTTGGCGGACCCATCTTGAATGCGGTAGCAGATATCTAATAATGACAGGTGTCTTGATCCTGACTGAAAAAAAGGTTCGTTCATTTAGTTGAACAAGAATTTTTGTTAATTCACCCCCCACTCCCGCAAACAGAAATAAGAACGAAATTTAATGTCATTGAAGCCCGATAAAACAAACCAAATGTATTCAACCTTAAAAAATGTCAGAATTGTCCTTTGATTAATATCTATTAGTCGATTAAAACTACCTCATGTCCAAGGATTAAAAAGAGTTTGAAAAAATGATTATACCTCTTTCTAGTATTTTCGCCAGTTTCTACTATGAGTTCTGACCTTTATATATTCCATAGCAAACGTTTTCTTCCATTGAAAATTGTAAGAGGGGGTTTGTGCTGCTCGAAAGCTTGCGAATTTCTCAATTTGTTTCTGAAGTTTTATCCAGAACTACACAACCATTTGTTTGAAATCTCTATTCATTTTATGAAAAAAAAGTTCAGCAAAATTAAAGGGGGAGTCGTCACAATAAATTTAAGAGGAGTAGGAACAATAAATCAAAATACTACCCAATCCCCCCCAACTCATGAACTGTTTGGTGAAATTTCCCTCCTACCCTTTTCCTTATTTACAGGACATAGTGAATTTACTTTCCTCCTCCTCCACCTCCACCTGCTCTTCCTCCTCCTCCTCCACCAACTCCTCCTCCTCCTCCTCCCACCTCCAACTCCTCCCTCCACCTCCAGCTCTCTCCCCAACCTCCTCCTCCACCCCCACCTCCTCCTCCCACCTCCACCTCATCCCCCACCTCCACCTCCTCCCCCACCTCCTCATCCACCTCCACCTCCTCCCCCACCTCCACCTCCTCCACCACCTCTTCCTCCTCCCTCCCCGATCTCCTCCTCCACCTCCATCCCCATCTCCTCCTCCACCTCCTCCCCCACCTCCATCTCCAACTCCTCCCCCACCTCCACCTCCACATCCCCCCACTACCTAATGAAAATTATTCTAATTGAAAAAAGAAAAATATTGAGAAATTGGCTTTCGATTATTGACTGGTTTCCTGGAGATTGAAGAAAATGTGAGTGAGTTCATCAAAAGATAAACTGTTTTTTTCTCTGAATATTTATGGTCTGGCTTTATACTAACAAATTGATCAACTGATCCAGAGCTGTTTAAAGGAAAATTATAAAATTTAATTCTGGAGCACATTATGTATCACACAATTTTGATCCAGACAAGGTTTTTTAGCCCCCTTTACGTGTTTTGTTACGCCAAAAATGTTTTCAAGCTGACTTTCCTGGGTCCTCTGATACACTTTATTTAAATCCCACAATCTTGAGTTTTTGATCTGTCGGCAAATTTTTCTAAGATCTTACCGCAAAAACCTAGTGGGGGGGGGGGCAAAAAACCGAAAATTTGAAACACTTTTGGCTAAAAATCCGCATAGGTTTTGTTAAAATCGGATAAATGCACGCTTAAAATTTGCAAAAGTTAGCAGCGGCGAACAAAAGCGCGTAGAAATGGAGTGACAAGCGGTATAAAAGTGGGACATAGTAACGCGCCTTTTGTCTAGCTTTGCACAATTTGGCGGGAAATTAGAACAAGTTTGCAGAGAAATACGACCCGAATTCAAAAAGCCGATGTATAATTTAAACAAAAAATTTAAATATAGCACCATAAAAATTACTATAAAGTCGACAAAAACTTCACAAATAGGGTGACATTTTTTGCAAATGGTCAAAAAAGTTAAGTGTCCCACCCCGTTGTAGTCGGGCAGAAAAAACCGCGTTGCAAAAAATGTCCGTCCTCCCGTCAGCTTTTTATACTATTAACATGAAATAGTGTGCTTGGGGGCTGTGGAATGCAGTGAAAAATATTGATCAAACGAAAGATACGAATAAGATATGCAATTTTCGATCATTTTTTTGCCTCCACAGCCTCTTCAAAATCCACTGACAAATTCTCCGTTTTTATATAGCAGTAGTTTTTGTATAGAATGTAGCGCGTTCACTTGGGGTCGTAAAGGGGGGGGGGGTACACAAATGTATGTCTATTATGTGAGAACTTCTGATGTTTCATAAAAAAGTGGCAAACCCTGAGCATGTTAATTTGGATCGAACAAAAAAATCAGCGAGGATATTTTTGTTAAAAAGAAAACAAGCTGACTTCGAAAGTTGAACTTAAAAATTCACAAGCTGTTTGGGTTGAACATGGTATTTTTATGAACACGGAACCTCACATGTTCAAACTAGGCTTACTTTTTGTAACAATCCGTATATTTAAACATTCTCGAAATTGAAGCCTCTTAGAGCAAATAATGAATTCTTTCCCAGGGTGTGTTGAGATAGGGAAGGGCCATCTGCTCGTTTCAGGTGAGCTAAGTAGTTGGCGTTGCTCCAAATGTTTTTATCCATAATTATTGCGGAGTAAATCTATTGGAAATTTGTGCCCTGAAAAACCATCTTACAAAACAATACTGTTCTTAGTACTTTTTCAAATAACTTTTAAAAACTTAACATTTGATTTAAATTTTAAAATTTTTAATTTATCGATCTGATTCGATTGTTGACTGCAATAAATTATTTGTTTCGTTTTATAAAAATACTATTTTTAGTAACTTTGAATTAAACAAAAAATACCAAAATTGATTTCATTTATTTGCAAATTGTTACTTCGCTTTTTAACACAGTTTATAAGCCTGTATATAATATAAATAAGCCTGTTTTTTTAGGGGTACTAAAAGTATACAACCTCTTTTTGCAGTTCACTTTTGTATTTGAAAATGTGCCTTTAAGATCTTTTTGCTGCCGAATTTCAAATGCGGTGTCTAACACTCTGTGAAGCTTAGCCTTATCAAAATCAAACTTGACAGGATTTGCTAGCAAACTCGCTATACGGGATTTTTTATAAGTAATGTAATCAAATAGGGAATTAAAGTGGAGGCAAAGATATTTGTCTAATAAGTGTTTGGGGCAAAAATGTTTGCAATTAAACTAGATTTGACTTGACTCTATGTACTCACGAGTTCAAGAACATAACGCATGGCCCAATAAAAACTCGTGTGAGAAATTTTACGCTTATGAAATTTGTAGAAACGGTACATAATAACCCATGCTTTACTGCTCTTATTCTAAACAGGCACAAGGCTTAGTTATCCTTATATTACAACTCAAGATTTAAAAATTTTTAATGGAAGACCCAACATATATTTTTTGTGTTCAATAAAAAGTTTGAATAAAAGTTTGAACACTGTACGTGACGGTTTGTTTTCGAGTGCGTTTTCTGTCCATAGTCCCTTTTTATTCCCTATGTCAGGCAAATTGTTATAGATAACTATGACTATAACTATAACCGTAAACCTAAACCATGTCAACAAAAAGTGGAACTAATGGCATCAATTGTTTGAATGTCTAAAAAAGAATGAAGAAAAGATGAATGAAAGTTCCCGCAAGTTCTCCTTGTCTTCTTCTCTGCTGATCTTTCCCCCTTTTTGCGAAACTTTACCTCAGACATTGCTTTTCTTTGGTGTTTTGGTAGCGAACAGTTATCATTGGAGCGGCTTCACTGCCAGCCTCTTGAAAACTCCAACTTCCGTTTGATTCCTTTCCGATCTATTTGCTCCGTCAGAAATCAGCTCCTTCAATCGGTTGGCTAAACTCAATTGAGTGTTTTGAGCCTTAACAATTCCAAATCTACTTTGGCCAGATATCTCTTTGAATGAAATTCCTAATTTTGCTTCTCCAAAATTTGCACTGTCTCCTTTCAGAATCTGTTCCCCAAGAAATCGGTGAGAGAGCTTTTGTTTGTCAAAAATTTTTTCGATAATTGAATAATATTTATGTAAGTAGTATAGATCGACTCTTTTCTGACAGGCGCGGAAAATTGGCGTCTGGGTAGTGGTGTCAAATAGTGAACATGAAAACTGACAGAAGTCATTGGTATTGCAATCAGCTTCTGCTCAGCTCGACACATCATTGTTGAAAAAACATCTTCCGTAACTGAATGATTCTTCAGAATTTCAAAAAAAATTTCCCTGCATTTTTGACCAATCATTCTGAAGCTCCGCCACGTTGGGTTAGCATTGTGCTCTAAACTCTTCTCAAATCATTTTTGAATCAAATATTCCTCAACACTCTTTTTGACCCCTTACTACGGCGCACTCGGTAAACTCTCTGCCTGTTCCAAAAAAGCTTTCCCTTTATCACGGGTCATTTTTATTAGTATGCTCTTCGATTTATAAATCGCTTGACTGCTTTTAGACAATAGGCAGTATACAATTTTGGAACCATCACCAAAAGCACTATTCGTAAAATAGCTATTTGGACAAATAAAACCAGGTTTCTCATTTCTATGCTTAAATGTTTGCAAATATATAATCACCCAAAAATTTTAGTCAAAATTCAGTTTAATGTGGTTTGTCCGCGGGTGGGACCCTGCGTAAGACAAAATTTTGTTTCGGTACAAGCATTTTTCAGCAGTATCTTTTTCCTCGTTTAAGTGGGGGCCCAATTTATTTGTTGAGGAAGGGTAACAAGACAGCGGAATGTCTGTACGGAATTGCGAGTACAATGACATCGGTACACGGTAACTGCACAGGTGGAGTTTTGGATGCAATTAAGTTATCCAAGTACATGGAATGGATTCAAATAACTCAAGATCTATTCTCAGGGGATGAATGAGAAGAATGCAAGACGAAAGATTAAGAGCCACCCTTACCTAACTCAGTAAATTGAGTGTGTAAAGCCACAAAATTAGGAATTTTGAACAAAAAGATATCTTAACAAAGTAGATTTGGAATTGTTAAGGCTCTACACGCTCAACTAAAGTGAAATTCAGTACTGAGTCAGAGTCTAATTCATGCCACATTGGGCACTGAAATTGTCTGATTCAGAGCTAATTCAGTGATTCATTCTGAATCATCATCTGATTCAAAAGAATAGAATATTCTCTCTGAAAATTGTTCTGATTCAGAGAAATTCAGAAATCATGTCACATATGGAACTGAAATCCTTCTGAATCAGTACTAAAACTTGAAAAACCTCTGAAATTGTTCTGAATCAGTACTGATTGTCACTGAGCCTTAGACACGGGCAGTCTGGCACTTACACGAATAAATTAAACTTGAGCTGTCTTATGCAAATTAATCTTAATTCTTGATACCCCGGTAAAGTTTCTGTCATAAACCATCCAGGATACTAACAACTGCAGTCGCTGAAAAAATCTATCAACCAAAAAATTTGAAGTAAAGTTTTGCTTAATGGGCTCAAAGCTGACGAATTTACACAAGATTTAATTAACCACTATTTTAAATTTATGCTGAAATCATATAAAATTTGCGACGCTGAAAATATAGTTTTTCCAAATTTATTTCAAATGGTTCGGCAAAAGCCATAATTTTTGAAAGGCAGCAAAGCTTAAACGCGATCAACTCTGTTATTTTTATTGTCTATAAATCTGCTGGGTAACTTACGTGTTATTCATAACTGAGATTCTTAGTGTTCAAATATTACCAAAAAAAAATTGTGATCACGATATGGTGCTTTTCTCCCAACAAAGTTTTCGAATTCTTAGTACCGTTGCAACAAAGCTACTGTTTAAAGAAACTAAAATAATAATTATTAAAGAGTTTAAATTTAATTTTTTTGAGAGAAAAATCTTAATTAAAAAATTTAGTCCATCTTTCTGATCAAGCCTTTTTCCATTTTGTATTGCTTAACCCAGAGATCTCAAAATTGAATTAAGATACATTCGACAAACAAACAGAAAGATTCAGGACTTCAAGTTTGAAATTTTTGATGAAATAACCAGTCGACACCGAAAAATGATGCTGAAAATTATCCTATGTGATTTATCAAAAATAGTTCAATTCAATAATTGCTTAGTTTTCAGAGGAAATCAAATGGGAAACTCTTATGTCAAACCAACATCTCTTCTTCACCCAATGATTGCCCAGTTTAAGGTCCAGAACAAAATCGTCTCTGATCGCATCGTCCCAGACAAAAATGACCAGTGATGAGGCCTTCTCAGAACAAAATGAACTCCTATCAGACTATGCTGCGTTTGAAACCTTTCTCATCAGACTTATGTGTACCCGAAAACTTCCTCATATCAGACGAAAAACAGCCTCCAAAACAACTAAAAAGCGCTCAAGAAATGAAGCGCACTCACAAGCACTCCAAAACGCACTACAAAACGACTAAAAAGCTCTCTAATCGAAATGAAGCGCACTCAAAAGCCTGTTCTGATCAGACAAAAGTGGACTCAAATGCTCCCTCTGATAAGACTAATTTTCACTTCAAAGCCTCCTCTGATCAGAGCAAACTGCACTCAAAGGCTTTCCTTGATAAGACTAAAGTGCACTCGAGAGCTTCTTCAGATCAGAATAGTGGGCACTCGGAAACCTCGTCCGATCAGAATAAAGTGCGGATGGAATTTTTCTCTGATCATTCTAAAAGGCAATCGGAAGCCCCCTCTGATCACACTTGGTTGAGTTCGAAAACTTCCTCCAATCAGAATAGATTGGACTTGAAAGCCTCCTCTGATCAGACGTAAGTGCACTCGAAAAATCGCCCAATCTGTTTAAATATCATCCTCTTATCAGAAAAATATCAACCGCAAGCTTCCTCCAATCAAAACAATGTGCACTCAAAAGCCTGCCCTGGTCGCGGTTTGGTGGTGAACTTTCGTAAGGAATGCGGTGAAATGCGGTGAAAAAAAAATTTTCACCGCGTATTTCTTACATCTTTTTGCGGTGAATGCGGTGAATCGCGGTGAATTATTTTTTTTCACCGCGTTCTCAGTATTCTTACAAAAAAGAATCGTCCCCACATGGGTTTGAACCTCTGCCCTCCTGAATGCCTTCATTTGCTTATTCCACTGCGCCAACTGTCACTTAGATGTTTGTTATTTCTTGTGAATTTAACTCAGATTGAGTAAACTTTGGAAACCATATGCGGTGAATTTTTGTAAGACATGCGGTGAAATGTGGTGAATTATTTTTTTTCACCGCATTCACCGCATTCACCGCATTTCTTGCATTAATTTGCCATAATAGTCTATGCAGTTAATTTTTGTAAGAAATGCGGTGATTTTGGTGGTGAATTTTTGTAAGAAATGCGGTAAAAAGCGGTGAATTATTTTTTTCACCGCATTCACCGCAATCACCGCATTTCTTACGAAAATTCACCGCATTCACCGCATTTCTTACGCAAATTCACCCTAAAACCTCGACCCGGGTGTTTTGATCAGATTAAAGTGTACTCTAAAGCCTCCTTGTGTCACACTATAGTGCATTTGAAAGCGTCCTCTGATTAGACAAAACTGCTCTCGAAAACCTATTTTGATCAGACTAAAGTGAATTCAAAAGGCTCCTCCGGTCAGATTAAAATGCCTTCAAACGCCTGTTTTGAAAGAATAAAGTGCATTTGAAAGCAAGCTCTTCTAATAAAAAAAGCGCAATCGAAAGCAACCTTTGGTCACACTAAGGAGTTTTCTCGAGCCTTCATTGATCATAAAAAAGGCATTCCAAAGTCAATTCAAACCAAAGTCAATTCAAAAGCCTTCTCATATCCAACTAAGTGCACTCAAATACCAACGTTGATCGCACTACAGTGCACTGGAAAGCCTCCTTTGATCAGACAAATCTGCGCTTGAAAGTCTCGTCTTATCAGACAAGAGTGCACTCGAAAATCTACTCCGATCCACCAGCAAACTTTGACCCTTTCTCTAAACGCTAATCGCGCAAGTCGAATCGGGCCAAATTTTACTGCTAACTTGTTCCCTTATTTTATCCACTACTACATATTCACTCCAAATCTAACATTAAATTATGAAATGGCTTAATTCTAGAAAAAAATAATGAGCTCGTTTGCAAATTCACCACTTTTCCGTTTTTTCAAACTTTTATGTTAAATCTTTCAGCATATTCCTCGAATCTATCTTTGGTATGTGTATATCTATATCTATGTAAATAAATCCATAATCTACACTTAAAATTTTCAAATCTAAATCCGCTGATGTGTTGATTTTCATTACACATAACACAAGTTATATATAGACTAGGATCATTATAATGTATATTCATATGATTAATATAATTTCTATTCTTAAAGTAACCCTTACAGATATAACATTCAAATAAACTATCTAAACATTTATCACAAAATTTTCGCCATGATTTATCTTTACAACCACCACATTTTACTGATTCAGAAATTTTTAATTTTTATGTTTTCAAAAATGAATTTTTTGTATATAAAAATAAAGATGTCTAAAGTAGAAAACGTAAACTTTTGTTATATTTGTGATTTGGCCTTCGAAACAAGGGGGCAATTTTTCAAACAAAATTTAAGTGATGAACACTTAAACAGGTCGAGAAAGGAGTATGAGTATGAAGTGGAAGATGAAATCTTGGAGAGGGTGTATAATCCAGAGGAAGATGATTATATTCTCAAACCTAAAGATAATACTAAGGATATTATTAAAACTAAAACCGAAACTAAAGCTAAAACTAAAATCGATAGTGAAACATCGGTGAAACCGCTTCGCGGATGGTCAAGGACTCATGGTGATAATAATATCTACACCAGAATTAAGTATGAGTTTAAAGAATGTCATGAAGAATTTAGGAATAAAATAGCGCTAACTACTCATTCATGTAGTCATAATCGCAAGTATCTAGAAAACACAGAAGACTTTGATATAAACACTAGCCAGAACATGAGAGAATTTTATAATAATGATAAAGCTGGAAATTACATTGAAGACATAGACGAAGCCATTAATAACTCTTTAGAAGAAAAAAACAGTTACCAGTATAGAAAAGTTAAAAGTTTTAAATACAAGATCACAGCTGAGTGTGAACATAAAAAGAGAACCAAAGAAGAAGTTAAATCTACTAAAATATTTTTCAACACTGACTATATTAAGAACGCAATATATGAAAATGGAGACTTCACAAAATGGTTAAACTTTGAAAAGGAAATATATGAGGATTATGACTTTGACTTTGAGTTTCTCGGATTAAGAAGTATTCAGATAAATATTGAGCCAACTAAAGCATCTATTAGTAGTTATATGGATTTACCCCCCGATCTCAAGAATTCTAAATCAATATTGAATATACGCAATTTCAAATAAAACTGCTTGCAACTATCTATTACTGCTTGGCTGCATCCTACCACGGATCCACGAATTGGTTTTGCCAATCACGCAACACGTGTAAGTAAATACAAGAAGAAACTAATTGCACCAAGACAAAAATAAGAAGATGACATCGGATATATATTAAGAATACAAAAATTGTACAATATTAATATTTGGATATACACACCTTGTGGTGGGGGTAAAGTAAAATTGTTTAAACCAGTGGATGATCTTGATAAAGATAGAAAAGATGTCAGATTTTTGGTTTGGGGAGACGGTACTACAGAACACTGTTCTCTAATTAAAAACGACCAAATAAAAATAACTTTAAATATTATTATTGTGATAGATGTACATATTGGTTTGATTCACAAATTAAATACGACAAACATGATTACAGCCACTCCTTCAAACCCGAGGTTGTTTGTCCTAAGAAGAAGAAAATTACTTTTATAAATGAACACAAACGTCAGAATATAAAAAAAATATTATAACTGCTAATATAGAACGCTGCGTCAACAACGACTCGACCTCAACTAGCAAATATGTAATACATACCAATAAGTGTGGGTTACATCGGGCAGTGTAATTTGAAACACTATTTCGATCTTGATTGTATCAAAAGAGTTGCTAGTGATCTATTAAAAATAGAAACTGAGAATAACTTCGAGCGCAACAAACAAATGATATTTAATGAAGAAGATAAATTATATCATGAAACTAATAACACTTGTCATATCTGCAGTAAAACATGTACTAATAAAGTAAGAGATCATTGTCATGAAACTGGTAAATATAGAGGACCAGCATGTAGAATATGTAATCTGAGGTACAAACAACAAAACTTCATTCCTGTAACATTCCACAATGGCTCTGGCTATCACTTCAACCTACTATACAGTGAACTCATTAAACAGAATAATGATAAAAAAGTAGATAACATACCACTAGCTGCTGGTAAGTCTAAGATGTTTAGCATTGTTTGTCTTAAATTCATAGAAAGTTATAACTTCTTAGCTATTCCTCTAGGTCAAATGGCAAAGAGACACGGGTGTAAAACTAAAACATTATATCCATATGAATACTTTGCTTTAGACACCTCCGGCCTTGGTTCCGCAACCACGACAAAGTCGTACCAAGAAGTTATAGGTAATCTAAAAATAGAAGACTTCAAATCCTCTCTCTCGAATAAATTACCAACACAAGAAGAAGTAGATATCTTTAATAAAGACAACAGTCATAAAACTGGTAAAGATCTAACTAATGAGTATTTACAAAATGATGTAGAAAAAATAGACTACTGCATGAAGGAATATGTTAAACTAAGTATGAAAGAATTCAAGCTCAATCCCCTACACTCTGTAAGTCTGCCAGGCTATAGTTTTGATTGTTGGTTAAGTTCTAGCGGTGTAACATTAGATACATTACAAGATAAACAAATGCTAGATGATTTTGTTGAAGCAAAGAGAGGAGGCATATTCGGTATAATGGGAGATAGGATAGCCAACAATGGTGGAACAGGGATGAAGTCCCATAACAGAAATATCTGGTACATTGATGCAAACAACCTATACGGCAATGCAGTGACGCAAAAGCTACCTTATAAGGACTTCCAGTTTACTACCACTACTACTACTACTACTACTACTACTACTACTACTACTACTACTACTACTACTACTACTACTACTACTACTACTACTACTACTACTCTTGATACTATAATAAATACTCCTGATGATAGTGATCATGGTTATTATATAGTTTGCGATATTAATTATACTGATACATGTAAAGATAGAACAGAGCAACTAGCATTAATGCCCGATAAGAGAAAGATAAATGATAATGATTTGGGATACCGAGAAAGACAGAAATGCAAAACAAAAACAGAGAAATTAATCTTAGACCAAAACAACAAAACAGAATACATGGTTCATTATAGGATGTTAAAGTTCTATGTTAAGATGGGTGTAAAAGTAATTAAATTACATAGAGTAATTAACTTTCAACAAGATTATTTATGTAGAGATTATATACAAAACAATACTAATAAAAGAGCAACAGCTAAAACTGAAGCAGAAAAGGATCAAAAGAAATTAATGAACAATTCACTATACGGAAGAATATGCAGGAATCCCCTACACTTCCTTCAAAAAAATTTCTTACTTGATGAAGAAAAGATAATGAAAAGTATAAGTAAACCAACATTTAAGAATATAAATAGATATAAGGATTATAGCCAAATTGAATATATAAAGAAAAAAATAGAATATGATTCTCCAGTAAATGTGGGCGTTAAATTACACATGTATGATGTATTCGATAATATTCTTCAACTATCACTCAAAGATCTACAACTCCACTATAAGGATACTGATAGTTTTGTATTAGTTTATACTGAAGGTAAAGTTAGTGACGAGCACATGGATCTGTCCAATCTATACTGCCCAATTAAAACTAATAATAAAGTCCCGGTAAATTCAAACATGAAATGGGAAGTAATGTCATAGAAGAGTTTGTGGCACTAACATCAGAGACATATAGCTTCAAAGACTACCCAAATAAAACTAAAGAGAAAGGAATAAAAAATTGTAACAATGATAAACATGAAGAATATTATAATGCACTAATGTATAACACAGAGGGGACTGTAGATGAAAGTAGAATGTACAAACGATAACATGACAACAAAACAAGTAAGATTAGTCTAAACACACTTGATGAAAAAATTTTTTACTTAATTAACATTAAAAGCTGTCCTCATGATGAGAATCTATATCTATTTAAAAAAGATTTAATAAATAAAATCTGCGAAGCAGGATCCCTGATAAAAAATGCATCATTTGATGGAGACAAAGACACTTTGGTTAAAAATATTCTAGAACTAACTATTAATGATGAAAGAAAGTCAATTGAAGCTGCTATTACACTATATAATGCTTCATTATAACCATAAAAAATGACTAAACTAGAAACACTCATAAAATTAAACAATCTAGCAAAACAAAACAGAAGAAATAGATTAGAAGATAAATTAAAACAGCAAGAAAATTATGGTGAAATAAAAGAGTTATTTGATCCAGTAACTAAAACTTTAAATGTAAACAGTGATGCATTACTAGCCAATCTACAAAGCAGTTTCACTGATAATGAAGCAATGCAAGCTCTTCAAACCCAAACATTAGCAGCACCCGAGGACAATACTAATACTTTAAAGAGTGTGGATTACCAAAGACACAGACAAAGTAGCTTTCTTGATGATAGAGCTACTCTTTTATCACCCTCATCTATTTCAACTGTAAAATTAAAAGATGATAGAGGTAAAACATTTACTGTAGACATTGATACGATTGATATTTTGTTAGAAATGTGTAAACAAACAAAGAAACAATTCGAATTAATATCAGTTGATCCAAATTCAAACAAATGTAAAAAAAATGGTTTAGATGTATCTCTCGTCCCTGATGGTATAAAAATGAAAGCTAAAGTCTATGATTTTTCTAAGGGCTTTGCTATATTTATTACTAATAAAGTTGTAACCGAAAGAGATATAAAAGTGGATGAAAACAAATTAAAACAATTTCTAAGGGATATTGGTTATGAACAAAGAGGAGATACTAAAAGTAATAGATCAAAAGAAGAATGTTTGCTAGTATCGGTGAAACCGCTTCTCATGTTATATCAATACCAACCTCCAGTGAAGATGAATTATATCATCGTGATACTGGTGATTATGAACAAGGGATAGTAGTAGTAGTAGTAGTAGTAGTAGTAGTAGTAGTAGTAGTAGTAGTAGTAGTAGTAGTAGTAGTAGTAGTAGTAGTAGTAGTAGTAGTAGTAGTAGTAGAAGAAGAAGAAGAAGAAGAAGAAGAAGAAGAAGAAGAAGAAGAAACTGATTATAAGACTGATAAACAAATAGAAGCTAGTGATCTTAGCAAAGCCGACCAAATAACTTAAAAGAAAGATTCGAATTATTAATACTGGAAACAAAAGCCGGTCATGATGAATTATGTGATGAAATGCTAGATATATCTAAGCAAATATTATCTATGAATATTATTAATCAAGAGCAACTAGATAATTTTGTTTTTAACTATGTAAACAAATAAGGATGGAAAAACAACAACAACAACAACAACTATTAGCTAAAGAAGTATTCAGTCCTCAAATAACAAAGTTTAGAAGAGAAAGAATAATACTATTATATAAAGATGAAACATGGTCAGCTGATTTAATTGATAAGTTATCTCTAAGTAAAAACAATAATAATTATAAGTTTATATTAACAGTTATAGATATATTCACAAAATATGCATGGGCTATTCCATTAAAGAATAAATCTGGTTTATCTATAACTATTGGTTTTAGAATAGTATTAAGCAAAAATCCACAGGGTGGCTCTGAAAGTCGAAAACCAGAAAAGTTATGGGTAGATAGAGGTAGTGAGTTTTACAATAAAACATTAAAATTTAACTTAAAGAAAATGAAACAAAACTATATTCTACTTATAGTGATTTAAAGGCTGTGTTTATAGAGAGATTTAATAGAACTTTATTACATATAATTAATAAACCAATGTTCATCATTGGTGATTGTAATTGTGTAAATATACTAAATGATGTAGTCATAACATATAACAATAAGTAACATTCATTCAACAATTAATATGACACCAATTGATGCTTCTAATAATCCTGATAAAGTTAAATACTATGTTAAATCTACCAAAGCAACACCAAATTTTAAAGTTGGTGATTATGATACAAATGCAGATAAACGTAAAATCTTTTCTAAAGGTTACACTTCTAATTGGAATAGAGAACTATTTAAAGTTAATGAAGTTTTAATAACACAACCACCAACAAATAAAATAGAAGATATTATTGGTGAGATAATAGAAGGTAAATATTACGAACAGGAATAATTAAAATCCGAGTTTGACTTTGAATCTAATAATAAAGTTTTAGAATCATTAAATATATTTCTTTATTTAAATAATGACAAGAAACAGATTCAATCAGGCTAAACACCAATGGCGAAGCATGACCAGAGGTCCATCGGGGAACCCGCTTCTCGGATCAACATCAACAAACAACTTAACACTAAGTAAGGCTCGTGGGTTATTCCTAGAAAATAATGATAATATTGATATGAACGATACCCATAAAATTACAAATGTACATCCTCCTATAGATGAAAAAGATGTTGCTAATAAAGAGTATTGTGACAATAACTTATTATCTTCTAATAATAAAATAGATATTTTAAGTAAAAACATAACTGAGCTAGAAAAGGTGAATTTGATAAAGTCACAACTAAAACATTACAACTAAATGAAACACGAGTTAATGATGAACTAATTAATGAATTTATTGAATCGGCAAATGAAGTCTCGAATGCTGTTAACATTTGTAATAAAGTTGCTGCTGATACTATCTCTAAATATACTCAATTAAAAAAGAAATTGATAATAATAAGTTTAATCAAAATATTACTAACATACATTAAGATGATATGTTTACTAACGGTCTAAGAGAAATGAAAGAATATAATAAATCTCTTAGAAAAGTTTTAGTACATTATATAATAGCTATACTTCTACGATGTACATTAATTGATAATAAAGAGAAAGACAGACTTGAGATGCATTATAGTTTTAATCAAGAAGATATATTGAAAGAAATAGAAAGAATTTTTACTAATGAAAATAAGCAAAGCAATGACCAATCTAACAGCGCTGAGTGAGAGATTACAATATCCAGATTTGTCATCAGTTTCAGAACGATTAATAAATGAAAAGATTCAAGCCAATAATAAATTTAATAATAATATTAACATTACAAAAGATATTAGAATTTATTATTAAACTGAAACTAATAACTATAATCAGAAGTTAAGTAGATATAAAAATTATATTAAAAGAGCTGAGATAACAGAAATAGTATTGTCATCAATAGCAAAAACGGCAGTAGTAATATAGTGACCTACACTCCCCGGGGGGTGAGGTCCCCCAGGTTTTAAGATAGGGTATAGCGTATTTTTCGGGATTTGGGTCCTCCCTAACGTATTAAGATAGGGAATGAATTTGCATGTATTAGGATTAGGTATAGCGGTCTTAATGTATTGAGATTAGGTATATGTTGCATGTATTAAGATTACGAATAGAATCTCCATGTATTAAGATTAGTAATAGCCGCCGACATGCATAAAGATTAGTAATAGCCGCCGACATGTATTAAGATTAGTGTTAGCCGCCGACATGTATAAAGATTAGTAATAGCCGCCGACATGTATTAAGGTTAGTAATAGCCGCCGACATGTATTAAGATTAGTTATAGCCGCGGACATGTATTGATTAGGTGACGCCATGTATTAAGATAGGGTATAGGTTTTGTGTATGTATTTGTGCATGTACATTTGCTAGTAGTATTGTCGGTGCAAATGTGGGGGATAGGTTCGGAGACGCTCCCGATTGGCTGAAATTTTGAGGGGAAAATATCGATGTTTGTGTAGTTATTAAGTGTTTACTTGCAAACAATAGAATTGGCGTGGGTAATTAATTGCTGTAATTATGTGAGGTGTAATTATGAGACATGTTGAATTTTGTTTACAAATTTTCTGCTCTTAAATAGTGAAATTAATTGGTGGGGGTTTTCAATTACCCTAGTTATCTGAGGGGTAATTTTGTGACATATTGATTTTTTTGTTTACAAATTTTAGGTCAATTGCAAAGATTGTTCCCCTAATTGTTTGAATCAATTGTGTAACAATTGTCTTTTGCCCGCTCATTAATTGGAAAAAATTCAATGATAGAAAAAAAATGAATTAAAATAGTATAAAATTACAGACACAGTATAAATGTAATAGAGAATACTAAAGAATTGTGCTATAGAAAAAGGATTTAAGTTATATGTTGAGTGGTGCTGTATGAATACCGTCAGACTGAACAATGCGCTTAGGGTAGAAATAGGACAGACCCTTCTTTGTCTGCTCATACGTGGTAACACAATGATTTATTGTTCTGAACCCTTATTTGTTGAAGTAAGATCGATAATTTCATCCATCACACGTCGATATTTCTCCATCGGTCCATGTCCGTTCTCTTCTAGTGTTCTTTTGTTGAGACCTTTACTGCTGAACTTGTTTTTTCAGACTGTGCATCGTAGCAACAATAAGTTTTGCTACAAAGACAAATCATTTCCGTACATCTGAATTCTTCCTTGAAAAGTCCTGAACAAATTTTAATCAGTACCCAATTTAGGATGTGAATCTGTAAACATTGATGGAGCGCTCGAGTAAAAAGGAGATACTTTGGAGAGAGACATTTACGTAATTTGAGTAAGCTGCGAGAAGTTGATTAAATGGTTTGCTTAAAAATTTAAGGGTCTCTACAACGCAGAATTTCCTTTTATGCTAATGACATCATTTTTTTTCGCACAATTTCCTAAAAAGGATGATAAAAATGTGTCTACTTATAATTCTTCCTTAAAAGGATTTCTAATCAGAAATTTTCAATAAAGAAATTTTTTGAATCATTATAGAAAAAGAGTCTTCGTGTTTAGCACGTCTGTGTTGCATTAGAGAGAAGTAGTGACGAAAATTTTTTGAACAATTAAAACATCGAAATTTCTTAATCCCTTGTTTCTTGAATTGATTCATAGTTCAAATGAGATTTTAAATTGCGCATAACAATTTCATTGGTTTCTTTATTTGGAATTTGAATTAGTTTATAATATATAAGTTGATTTCCTTATTTAGAATTTGGTTTTATTTATAATAAATAAGTTAGTTTCCTTATTTGGAATTTAAGTTCTAAAGAAATTGATTTCCTTAATTGAACATACTAAATAATTTTACAGAATTGCAGCAGTTTTATGTCAGGTTTTACCAAAAATTCTGTGAAAAGGCGTTGTTTATATCTGTATCTGTCAAAGAAAATAGATCATATATTCAAACAAGTGAATATGTTGTTGCTTCACACAACAGTTTCTGTCACCTGAAAACCTGTCGATATCACACTGTCCTCATTTCTTTCTCCATCGAAGACTTGCTTAAGAAACTGGAAGATATCTCCTATTTATATCAGACAGTTGATTGTTTATATACATTATATAAACATCAATTTTTTGGCAACATTTTGGAAAAATCGGGACTTGTCTTTACTCAGTTAGACAGAGCAGTACAACACACTTATGAGAACAAATATGTTGAGAAGTTACCTAGTGTGACTAAAAAAGATTTAGTAGAAAGAAGTTCAAGAGACATCTACTGCGTGCTGAACAAAGAAATGTAAGCACACAAACAATGGGATCTTCTTTTTTGGACAGAATTCAATCTCTTAAAAACTCAAAATATGAGGGTGAATTGATAAAAATTGTTGATTGTTTGTTAGACGACCATGGCTTAATTGATAAATCTATGTTATATCTTGAAAATAGAAAGTAATAAATTTGTAATTGCATCACAATTATTTACATAGTATCAGTTTTCTATTTGGTTTAAAAAACAAAAAATTCAGTTTCTCATTTTATGCAATCTTTTTCTTAAATTTTTAAATTGATACCTCTAATCTGCTAAATATCAAGTTTTGTAACAAACTATTCTTTTAAAAGTCGAGTTTTCTCACAAAAATTTTCGTTAACTGTTGGGTTTTGGAACAATTTATTTTAAAAAAAGTCGAGTTTTCTCAACAAAATTTTTGTTAAATGTCGAGTTTTCATTCAATTTTTTTGTTTAAATATCAAAAAACAGTTTCCAATTGCATACAATAAGGCGCAAATTTTTTCCTGATTTTCGCCAGTTTACGGTATAATTTAACGCAAGAAAGGAAAAGATTTTTTAAATTGTAAAATGACAAGTTTTCTTTTTCTATAACAACTTAAAAATCGAGTTTTCATACAGCTTTTTTTCTTAGAAATCAAATTTCTGCTCAGTTTTTTTTTCTTAATTATCAAATTTTTCAACAAGTACTTTTGTTAAATGTCGAGTTTTGATAACGCTATTTCAATTAAATATCAAGTTTTGTAACAAAGTTTTAAAATTCAAAATTTTGCTTGATGATATTCTTATGAACTGGTTTAGAAAAGAAAGCTCACATGAGAAAGAATATATAAAGAATGTTAAAATACATCACCAGGAAAATGTATAAATCAACATACAACTTTTCCGTTAAGATCGATTACAAATGAAGCTGAAAAATTGTACCAACTCGAATCTATTCAAACAGAGGTCTCATAACATACTCTGACATGTTTTGAAACTCATTCCCAAAAGGTCTAGAACGTTCAAATATTACTGGAGGATCAGTTGGTTGAACGCTGATTGAAGTTGTTGAATTTTCATCAGTCAGCAAAATTGGATTGTGCGCCGTTCCATCCTCTATGGAAGGTGTTGGCATTGATGGAGTAGTCGACATATCAGTGGAACCATAGTACTGTGCCGGATCAAAGTTCTGCTGTTCATTTGCTGTCCAAGTGCTAGTATCAACACTTAGCTCGCTCCCATCAAAGCTTGACACAGTTTGAAGCAAATTCCCTGACTCCTCCACTGAACTCAAAACTTGATTTACATCCGGGCTAGAGAACCAAGATTTGGGAATTTGCCCTTCTTCCCAAGGGAAAGTATATTGAATGTTGCCAAGGACGTAGGTCGGTGGAAATTTTTTCCCAGTAACGTGGGGATGGTGGTGCCCACTAATAACAGCACCTTCGTGTCCCATCGCTTGAGTTCCAAGCTGATTCTCCGTAATTGGAACCTGACCCTGATGATTGGTGTCGAGCTGTTGTCGCTGGTGTTCAATAATATGCTACAAAGTGATTGGTAAAATGATTACAGACTCAATTAATCCGTTTGATAAGTCTTTAATACTTATCCGAGCAGTCTCCTCAATGAAGGAAAATGAGTACAGAAGACTTTTATTTTGCACAGTAAGCTCCATTTTGTTCAGATGAATTGATAGAAGTGGATTTTTTAGATTGCAAAAGCAGATTGTAAATGAACGTTTTGAAAATTGTCAAGTAGAGAGTAAGTTAGAAAACAACAAATTTCATTTTATAGTAGGACAAAAAGAGTATCTAAGTTAGAAACAGATAAACGTTAAAACTGATGTAAGTTCTGTAGATAAGAAGAGTAGAAATGTAGGAACTCAATTGTATAAAGTTTTGATGAATAGTTAGCAGGACGATGAGGAACAGAGGTGAAATTAATTTTGAGGAAATGAAAGAGAATGATGATGTCTAACTTTGTCGCTCCTATTTATAGTGAATTCCGTCCAATAAGAACAAAATAACCATAGAAGGAAATGTTTTGTAGAAAAAGTGACGTTAGTAACCGAAACAGGAAATGGAATTTATTTAATGTATCCAAATACGGAAGGATTTGTTATAAAAAGATGCTTGTATACGAAGCAGGAACATCAATGCGTGAATAGAAACCAAATATGGTTTTTGAATAATACATGTATCACATGATATGACTACTTGTTTACTAAATAAGGATAGCTCAGTGGGAACGAATTGACATAATTTACCAAAAATGTCAAGCTCTGATAAATTTGTTCAACTTCGTTAAATTTTAAATCAATCTCGGAAAGTATTCCATTTTTGGAACAGAACTTTTGTATTTATAAATTTGGGAGTGAAATTCCAAATCGAATTTTTAATCCTTCATAATTGTAATCTGTATAATAATGAAAAAAAACCGCGCTTTGTACAGATGAAGTGATTGCTATGGGGTCAGGAATTGGAATACAGTTCGCTTGTGCTAGATTTCTGTGCTGTTCTAAAATTTTGGGAACAGATTTCAAAATAAATAAAATTGTGTACTTGTTAATGTGTAGCTCTGACGATAAATCAAATGATTGTTTCGTTATATAATCATCATATTTGAATTTTTTAATGGAAAAAGTTGCATATTCAAATCCTTTACTAAATCCAATTTTTCTTATATTCTGAACGCAAATGTCCAAGAAAATGTAGAAAAAGTAGGAATCAACATCAATCTGGTCAACGTTGTAAGCATCGGCAATTCCTTCTTTCCTTCTATATATTTTTTCCAACAACTGTAAATGATTTTTGATTAACATTTTTCGCAAATGAGCAAAATTTCATTCAATACTCTGTTTATGTAAAAGAAAATTAAAATTCAGAAATAATTACACAAAATAAAATTGTTATTCTTCAGAATAATTTCTTTAACACTGGATTTTGACAACAGACCAGAATTACAAGTATAACAAAAAATTGGGACAGAAAAACGACTAGAGACCTATTACAAGTCTGTCCAAAACATTTCCATGATTGTGGATCCTGATTATTATGATAAAAGACAAAATTACCCAAATTTAATCCTTTATCTGTATGCTCAGTCATTTAAACGTAATCATTGAGACGATAGAGAAAATATTTCAACTGAATTGTGATGTAAATAAATAAAAAATGAGATAAGTTTCTAAACATAAAAAAGAAACAAACAACAGCGACAGCCAAAACACTGTCTCTTCACAAGAATTAATAACAGAAAGCATAAAAAAGGAGAAAACATTCAAATATAAGAAAAACGACAGAATTGAAATGAAGAAAACTATGTAACGCTAGGACAAAATTTGTTCAACTTTCTCATTTTTGAAGCAACTTTTCTATGTTTTGTAAGAGAAAAAAAATGATTTTAAAAATTAATAAAAGACAATATGGTACATTACAATCAAAGTACATAAAAATTTTTACAAATTTTAAATTTTGTCAAAAAAAGTAAGAACCCAAGTTCCATAAGCATACGCTTTCTTCTCAGCACAGTGCAATGTTTTCTTGTGTTGGTGGGGGTAGTTACTACATTCCCAGATAGTATCTTCGTTGGAAATCAACTTAGAGGCTTTTGGACATCCAAAATCGTCCAAATTTTCCACATCCTTACACAAGTAATTGGATAGGATTTTACATTTTTCCAATCCTTTGGCAAAGTATTCGGTTGAAGGAGAACAATGTTGATGAATTATGGTTGGAAGATCTGAGTAATCAACTTTTCCATTATTCCAGTTTATTCCATGTAAATTCTTTGTGTTCCGCTTTGCTTGAAATGTTGGCTTGTAGTCTTTCGTTGGGAGGAATGTATATCCTAACACAATTCCGTCCTTGAAAATTCCCAGCTCCTTGACAACTGTTCCCTCCAAGCACTCAATATCAAACACAACGAGAGTCATCCTCTTTTTAGCTGAGATAATTGACAAATGATTAACAATCTAGTATTTTAAAAATGTGAGGATGACAAACCTTGATGTAGAGACAAAAGAATAATCCAGTTATATGACCTAGAAGACGGGAGCTGGGTAATTGCGGCAGCATGTTACAATAACCTGGTCCTTCGTCTGTTGTTGTTTTCACAGCTCCAGCAGAATCATGTAAAATTGCATGTAGACGAAAAATTTTTGATCTAGCTAAGAAAAAATCCAAAAGAGAGTTTCCATATCCAATTCTTCCTCCGTGAGGAAACTTTTGATCAATTTCGTCCAATTCGACATTTCGGTCCCAAATTTTACAAGCTGCGAGAAAACAGTTTTTACGTTTTTCGTTCGCAGGGAACATTGAAAGTATGCTTCCGTAGCAATTGAAAATGTTTACCAGAGTAACAATATTCATTAACTCTGAGTTGTTTGGTCCAAAATAATGCAAGTCTTTTTGTAATTGTCTATATAGGAAAGAAGTGTAGGTAGATTGTCTACTAGATTTCTATACTCCTCTTTTTTCAAATCAATCTTTGTAAGAAAACTCCACTGATATCCGTTCCAGCGATGTTGAGAAATGGAAATTTCTTGTTTGTCAGAACAACTTGATAGAGTTGTTCTGCGCAGTATAACAAAAAATTGGGACAGAAAAACGACTAGAGACCTATTACAAGTCTGTCCAAAACATTTCCATGATTGTGGATCCTGATTATTATGATAAAAGACAAAATTACCCAAATTTAATCCTTTATCTGTATGCTCAGTCATTTAAACGTAATCATTGAGACGATAGAGAAAATATTTCAACTGAATTGTGATGTAAATAAATAAAAAATGAGATAAGTTTCTAAACATAAAAAAGAAACAAACAACAGCGACAGCCAAAACACTGTCTCTTCACAAGAATTAATAACAGAAAGCATAAAAAAGGAGAAAACATTCAAATATAAGAAAAACGACAGAATTGAAATGAAGAAAACTATGTAACGCTAGGACAAAATTTGTTCAACTTTCTCATTTTTGAAGCAACTTTTCTATGTTTTGTAAGAGAAAAAAAATGATTTTAAAAATTAATAAAAGACAATATGGTACATTACAATCAAAGTACATAAAAATTTTTACAAATTTTAAATTTTGTCAAAAAAAGTAAGAACCCAAGTTCCATAAGCATACGCTTTCTTCTCTGCACAGTGCAATGTTTTCTTGTGTTGGTGGGGGTAGTTACTACATTCCCAGATAGTATCTTCGTTGGAAATCAACTTAGAGGCTTTTGGACATCCAAAATCGTCCAAATTTTCCACATCCTTACACAAGTAATTGGATAGGATTTTACATTTTTCCAATCCTTTGGCAAAGTATTCGGTTGAAGGAGAACAATGTTGATGAATTATGGTTGGAAGATCTGAGTAATCAACTTTTCCATTATTCCAGTTTATTCCATGTAAATTCTTTGTGTTCCGCTTTGCTTGAAATGTTGGCTTGTAGTCTTTCGTTGGGAGGAATGTATATCCTAACACAATTCCGTCCTTGAAAATTCCCAGCTCCTTGACAACTGTTCCCTCCAAGCACTCAATATCAAACACAACGAGAGTCATCCTCTTTTTAGCTGAGATAATTGACAAATGATTAACAATCTAGTATTTTAAAAATGTGAGGATGACAAACCTTGATGTAGAGACAAAAGAATAATCCAGTTATATGACCTAGAAGACGGGAGCTGGGTAATTGCGGCAGCATGTTACAATAACCTGGTCCTTCGTCTGTTGTTGTTTTCACAGCTCCAGCAGAATCATGTAAAATTGCATGTAGACGAAAAATTTTTGATCTAGCTAAGAAAAAATCCAAAAGAGAGTTTCCATATCCAATTCTTCCTCCGTGAGGAAACTTTTGATCAATTTCGTCCAATTCGACATTTCGGTCCCAAATTTTACAAGCTGCGAGAAAACAGTTTTTACGTTTTTCGTTCGCAGGGAACATTGAAAGTATGCTTCCGTAGCAATTGAAAATGTTTACCAGAGTAACAATATTCATTAACTCTGAGTTGTTTGGTCCAAAATAATGCAAGTCTTTTTGTAATTGTCTATATAGGAAAGAAGTGTAGGTAGATTGTCTACTAGATTTCTATACTCCTCTTTTTTCAAATCAATCTTTGTAAGAAAACTCCACTGATATCCGTTCCAGCGATGTTGAGAAATGGAAATTTCTTGTTTGTCAGAACAACTTGATAGAGTTGTTCTGCGCAGTCCATTATGAATAACCCACTTGAATTCAGAAATTTGGGACTCTACGTCTAAAATATCCAAATTGGGAAAATTTTGCGCTTCAAGAACTGTATATGAATACCTTTTAAGCTCGTGATGTAACCTGACGTTAAAAACTTTTGATTTGTCTTTGAGACTTAAGAAAATGTTTCTAGAGCATCCAATATCCCAACTCATTCTAAGAAGAAAAAAGTTTCAAATGAAAAAATTTTTACTGAAAGACGAATACATATAATCACCAAATTTTCATCATTCAATATAAAAAACACATTATAATATTGCGCAGCAGTAGTTATTGAAATGTACATTGTTCAATATTAGAGAAATCTAAATCTATAAGATTTTCAATGAGTTCCTTGAATTCTTCCATTTTATAGCTGACGTAAGTCACTTGCTTGAACTCATTGCTCTCTTTGCGACAAAATAGTCGGATCTGAACGCAAATGTCCAAGAAAATGTAGAAAAAGTAGGAATCAAGATCAATCTGGTCAACTTTGTAAGCATCGGCAATTCCTTCTTTCCTCTGATACATTTTTTCCAACAACTGTAAATGATTTTTGATTAACATTTTTCGCAAATGAGCAAAATTTCACGCAATACTCTGTTTATGTAAAAGAAAATTAAAATTAAGAAACAATTACACAAAATAAAATTGTTAATCTTCAGAACAATTTCTTTAACACGGGATTTTGACGACAGACGAGAATTACAAGTATAACAAAAAATTGGGACAGAAAAACAACTAGAGACCTATTACAATTCTGTCCAAAACATTTCCATGATTGTTGTTCCTGATTATTATGATCAAAGACAAAATTCCCCAAATTTAATCCTTTATCTGTATGCTCAGTCATTTAAACGTAATCATTGAGACGATAGAGAAAATGTTTCAACTGAGTTGTGATGTAAATAAATAAAAACATGAGATAAGTTTCAAAACATAAAAAAGAAACAAACAACAGCTACAGCCAAAATACTGTCTCTTCACAAGAACTAATAACAGAAAGCATAAAAAAGGAGACAACATTCAAAATTAAGAAAAACGACAGAATTGAAATGAAGAATAACTATGTAACGCTAGGACAAATTTGTTCAACTTTCTCTTTTTTGAAGCATCTTTTCTATTTTTGTAAGAGAAAAAAATGGTTTTAAAAATTAATTAAAAGACAATATGGTACATTACAATCAAAGTACATAAAAATTTTTACAAATATTAAATTTTGTCAAAAAAAGTAAGAACCCAAGTTCCATAAGCATACGCTTTCTTCTCTGCACGGTGCAATGTTTTTTTGTGTCGGTAGGGGTAGTTACTACATTCCCAGATAGTATCTTCGTTGGAAATCAACTTAGAGGCTTTTGGACATCCAAAATCGTCCAAATTTTCCACATCCTTACACAAGTAATTGGATAGGGTTTTACATTTTTCCAATCTTTTGGCAAAGTATTCGGTTGAAGGAGAACAATGTTGATGAATTATGGTTGGAAGATCTGAGTAATCAACTTTTCCATTATTCCTATTTCTTCCATGTAAATTCTTTGTGTTCCGCTTTGCTTGAAATGTTGGCTTGTAGTCTTTCGGTGGGAGGAATGTATATCCTAACACAATCCCGTCCTTTAAAATTCCCAGCTCCTTGACAACTGTTCCCTCCAAGCACTCAATATCAAACACAACAAGAGTCATCCTCTTTTTAGCTGAGATAATTGACAAATGATTAACAATCTAGTATTTTAAAAATATGAGGATGACAAACCTTGATGTAGAGACAAAAGTATAATCCAGTTATATGACCTAGAAGACAGGAGCTGGGTAATTGCGGCAGCATGTAACAATAACCTGGTCCTTCGTCTGTTGTTGTTTTCACAGCTCCAGCAGAATCATGTAAAATTGCATGTAGACGAAAAATTTTTAATCTAGCTAAGAAAAAATCCAAAAGAGAGTTTCCATATCCAGTTCTTCCTCCGTGAGGAAACTTTTGATCAATTTCGTCCAAATCGACATTTCGGTCCCAAATTTTACAAGCTGCGAGAAAACAATTTTTACGTTTTTCGTTCGTAGGGAACATCGAAAGTATGCTTCCGTAGCAATTGAAAATGTTTACAAGAGTAACAATATTCATTAACTCTGAGTTGTTTAGTCCAAAATAATGCAAGTCTTTTTATAATTTTCTATATAGGAAAGAAGTGTAGGTAGATTGTCTACTAGATTTCTTTACTCCTCTTTTTTCAAATCAATCTTTGTAAGAAAACTCCACTGATATCCGTTCCAGCGATGTTTAGAAATGGAAATTTCTTGTTTGTCAGAACGACATGATAGAGTTGTTTTGCGCAGTCCATTATGAATAACCCACTTGAATTCAGAAATTTGGGACTCTACGTCTAAATTATCCAAATTGGGAAAATTTTGCGCTTCAAGAACTGTATATGAATACCTTTTAAGCTCGTGATGTAACCTGACGTGAAAAACTTTTGATTTGTCTTTGAGACTTAAGAAAATGTTTCTAGAGCATCCAATATCCCAACTCATTCTAAGAAGAAAAAAGTTTCAAATGAAAAAATTTTTACTGAAAGACAAATACATATAATCACCAAATATTCATCATTCAATATAAAAAACACATTATAATATTGAGCAGCAGTAGTTATTGAAATGTACATTGTTCAATATTAGAGAAATCTATAAGATTTTCAATGAGTTCCTTGAATTCTTCCATTTTATAGCTGACATAAGTCACTTGCTTGAACTCATTGCTCTCTTTGCGACAAAATAGTCGGATCTGGACATGAACTGATGCTGGATTGTCCTGAACGTACTGTATAAAGGTAACGTAGAGTCTTCGATTTCTTCCAATGCTGATCTCTCTTGCTTTGTGACATTGTTGGAGCACGTCTTCCATTTTTGGGTTCTTCTCAAATTGAGTTGGATTTTCTCGAATTTCCCAGTCTCCATTCAGCAGATCGTTCTTCAGAAGACAAAATTTCTTGAATTCGTAATCTCCAATTCTCAGATATTGGTACTTTTCAAATGTTCCACATTTATCTTTTTTAAAGACTGGAAAAGTTGGTTCCGAGTAATTTTGTCCATTTCTAATTATTTGGGACACCGTAAATCTCCCAAATCTGTTTGGATGTGAGCCAAAGTCAATATAAAATGGGAAAGAATCAGTACCCAATTTAGGTTGTGAATCTGTAAACATTGATGGAGCGCTCGAGTAAAAAGGAGATATTTTGGAGAGAGACATTTACGTAACTTGAGTAAGCTGCGAGAAGTTGATTAAATGATTTGCTTAAAAAATTAAGGGTCTCTAAAACGCAGAATTCTTTTTATGCTAATAACATCATTGTTTTCGCACAATTTCCTAAAAAGGAAGAGAAAAGTGTGTCTATTTATAATTCTTCCTTAATAGGATTTCTAATCAGAAATTTTCAATGAAGAAAACTTTTGAATCATTACAGAAAAGGAGTCTTTGTGTTTAGCACGTCTGTGTTGCATTAGGGAGAAGTAGTGACGAAAATATTTTGAACAAGTAAAACAGCGAAATTTCTTGATCCGCTGTTTCTCGAATTGATTCATGGTTCAAACGAGATTTTAAATTGCACATAACAATTTCATTGGTTTCCTTATTTGGAAACTGAATTCGTTTATAATATATAAGTTGATTTCCTTATTTGGAATTTGGTTTTATTTATAATAAATAAGTTAGTTTCCTTATTTGGAATTTAAGTTCTAAAGAAATTGATTTCCGTATTTGAACATAGTAAATAATTTTACAGAATGGCAGCAGTTATGTGTCAGGTTTTACCACATTTTTACAAAAAATTCTGTGAAAAGGCGTTGTTTATATCTGTATCTGTCAAAGATAACAGACCATATATTCTTACAAGTGAATATGTTGTTGCTTCACACAACAGTTTTTGTCCCTTGAAAACCTGTCGATATCACATTGTTCTCATTTCTTTCTCCATCGAAGACTTGCATAAAAAACTGGAAGATCTCTCCTATTTATATCAGACAGTTGATTGTTTATATACATTATTTAAACATCAGTTTTTTGGCAATATTTTGGAAGAATCGGGACTTGTCTTTACTCAGTTAGACATAGCAGTACAACACAATTATAAGAACAAATATGTTGAGAAGTTACCTAGTGTGTCTATAAAAAGATTGAGTAGAAAGAAGTTCAAGAGACATCTACTGCGTGCTGAACAAAGAAATGTAAGCACACAAACAATGGGATCTTCTTTTCTGGACAGAATTCAATCTCTTAAAAACTCAAAATATGAGGGTGAATTGATAAAAATAGTTGATTGTTTGTTAGACGGCCATGGCTTAATTGACAATTCTATGTTATATCTTGAAATTAGAAAGTAATAAGTTTGTAATTGCATCACAATTATTTACATAGTATCAGTTTTATATTTGGTTTAAAAAATTCAGTTTCTCATTTTATACAATCTTTTTCTTAAATTTTTAAATTGATACCTCTAATCTGTTAAATGTCAAGTTAAATGTCGAGTTTTCTCACAAACGTTTTTGTTAACTGTTGGGTTTTGGAACAATTTATTTTAATAAAAGTCGAGTTTTCTCAACAAAATTTTTGTTAAATGTCGAGTTTTCATTCAATTTTTTTGTTTAAATATCAAAAAACAGTTTCCAATTGCATACAATAAGGCGCAAATTTTTTCCTGATTTTCGCCAGTTTACGGTATAATTTAACGCAAGAAAGGAAAAGATTTTTTAAATTGTAAAATGACAAGTTTTCTTTTTTATAACAACTTAAAAATCGAGTTTTCATACAGCTTTTTTTCTTAGAAATCAAATTTCTGCTCAGTTTTTTTCTTAAATATCAAATTTTTCATCAAGTACTTTTGTTAAATGTCGAGTTTTGATAACGCTATTTCAATTAAATATCAAGTTTTGTAACAAAGTTTCAAAATTCAAAATTTTGCTTGATGATATCCTTATGAACTGGTTTACAAAAGAACGCTCACATGAGAAAGATTATATGAAGAATGTTAAAATACATCACCAGGAAAATGTATAAATCAACATACAACTTTTCCGTTAAGATCGATTACAAATGAAGCTAAAAAATTGTACCATCTCGAATCTATTCAAACAGACTTCTCACAACATACTTTGGCAAGTTTTGAAACTCATTCCCAAAAGGTCTAGAACGTTCAAATATAACTGGAGGATCAGTTGGTTGAACGCTGATTGAAGTTGTTGAATTTTCATCAGTCAGCAAAATTGGATTGTGCGCCGTTCCATCCTCTATGGAAGGTGTTGGCATTGATGGAGTAGTCGACATATCAGTGGAACCATAGTACTGTGCCGGATCAAAGTTCTGCTGTTCATTTGCTGTCCAAGTGCTAGTATCAACACTTAGCTCGCTCCCATCAAAGCTTGACACAGTTTGAAGAAAATTCCCTGACTCCTCCACTGAACTCAAAACTTGATTTACATCCGGGCTAGAGAACCAAGCTTTGGGAATTTGCCCTTCTTCCCAAGGGAAAGTATATTGAATGTTGCCAGCGACGTAGGTCGGTGGAAATTCTGTCCCAGTAACGTGGGGATAGTGGTGCCCACTAATAACAGCAACTTCGTGTCCCATCGATTGAGTTCCAAGATGATTCTCCGTAATTGGAACCTGACCCTGATGATAGGTGTCGAACTGTTTTCGCTGGTGTTCAATAATATGCCTCACAGTGATGGGTAAAGTGATTACAGACTCATATAATCCGTTTGAGAAGTCTCTTATACTTATCCGAGCAGTCTCCTCAGTGAAGGAAAATGATTACAGAAGACTGTTATTTTGCACAGTAAACTCCATTTTGTTCAGATGAATTGATAGAAGTAGATTTTTTTAGAAAAAAAGCAGATTGTAAATGAATGTTTTGAAAACGGTCAAGTAGAGAGTAAGTTAGAAAACAACAAATTTCATTTTATAGTAGGACAAAAAGAGTATCTAAGTTAGAAACAGATAGACGTTTAAACTGAAGTAAGCTCTGTAGATAAGAAGAATGTGAATGTAGGAATTCAATTGTATAAAGTTTTAATGAATAGTTAGCAGGACAATGAGGAACAGAGGTGAAATTAATTTTGAGGAAATGAAAGAGAATGATGATGTCTAACTTTGTCGCTCCTATTTATAGTGAATTCCGTCCAATAAGAACAAAATAACCAAAGAAGGAAATATTTTGTAGAAAAAGTGACGTTAGTAACCGAAACAGGAAATAGAATTTATTTAATGTATCCAAATATGGAAGGATTTGTTATAAAATGATGCTCGTATACGAAGCAGGAACATCAAGGCGTGAATAGAAACCAAATATGGTTTTTGAATAATACATGTATCACATGATATGACTACTTGTTTACTAAATAAGGATAGCTCAGTGGGAACGAATTGACATAATTTACCAAAAATGTCAAGCTCTGATAAATTTGTTCAAGTTCGTTAAATTTTAAATCAATCTCGGAAAGTATTCCATTTTTGGAACAAAACTTTTGTATATATATTTGGAAATTGAATTCCAAATCGAATTTTTACTCCTTCAGAATTGTAATCTGTATAATAATTAAAGACAACGCGCTTTGTACAGATGAAGTGATTGCTATGGGGTCAGGAATTGGAATACAGTTCGCTTGTGCTAGATTTCTGCACTGTTCTAAAATTTCGGGAACAGAGTTCAAAATAAATAAAATTTTGTACTTGTTAATGTGTAGCTCTGACGATAAATCAAATGATTGTTTCGTTATATAATCATCATATTTGAATTTTTTAATGGAACATGTTGCATATTCAAATCCTTTACTAAATCGGATTATTCTGTCATTCTGAACGCAAATGTCCAAGAAAATGTAGAAAAAGTAGGAATCAACATCAATCTGGTCAACTTTGTAAGCATCGGCAATTCCTTCTTTCCTCTTATATATTTTTTCCAACAACTGTAAATGATTTTTGATTAACATTTTTCGCAAATGAGCAAAATTTCACGCAATACACGCAATACTAAGAAAATTAAAATTAAGAAACAATTACACAAAAAAAATCGTTAATCTTCAGAATAATTTCTTTAACACGGGATTTTGATTGGTTGAGAGGTTCAAAGACAATAACGTTAAATTTCACAGTAAATATTTGTTCCTGAAGTATGGATGAATATTTGTTATCGACATCTTTAACATTGTTGTAAAAGCACATTCTTGTGCTAATTTCAATTTTCAATAGGACTAGATTTGTTTGCAAGCACCGAATTGCGCATAGACACAAATTTGAATCACAGAGTTTGTAAAGATTGGAACAATTTGTTTGAATTTGTTGTGAGTCTGTTTTTGGATTATGGCTGGATGAAATATGAAAACTTATATAAAATGTTACAGAAATGATTAAGAAGATATATAAGAATTTGATATTTTTGAGTTTACGCCAAGGAATGAATTCACACATTTAAAGTGAATGTTCTTAAATATTAAAGGTATTTGTAAATGGAAGAATCTGATCGGTTTATTCATTATGTTCTAGAATGTTCGGTTATGACAACAAGCTTCCTAAAGTGGAAATGATAAATTTCCATATATGGAGTGATGCGTCATAGCTGCGTTCCCTAAATGTACAAAAATAATTTCTTTCATTCTCACTTTGTTATTGTCACAATTAGTTGCTCGTCACAATACCCGAATTTGTTCCATCTTGTACCAAAACAATGCCTTCTCTCGATAGAAATCTCCCAGTGAAATGCACAAAGTGCAACAAAATGGCGGTGAAGAAGAATATGGCAAGACACAAGTCTTGTGATAGTGGGACTGTATTTTGTCCCAAATGTCCACATTTCAGTTCAAAGAAGAAAGAAGACATGAATTACCACATTGCTAAGCATCACGCTCCTAAGGATACAAAGCTAAGTACTATGTGTACTGTGTGCTTGGAGGAGTTTCCCAGTTTCTATTCTCTTCAACAACACAAGAGGAGAAAGCATGGAACTTCAACAAAATTTGGAACAAAATCGAGTGAAAAGTTTAAAGAAGTTCTAGAATCAGAGGAGCTGGGAAAGGACAACGAGCAGCTACAACAAGAACTTAGTGCTTGCCAGCACTTTTTTGACGGTACTGAGATGGAAAATGGGAGACATCAAGTGTTCAACTTCAAGCTGTCCAAGCTCGACCCTCATGAAATTAATAAAAAGTTGAAAGAAGTATTCGAAAAGCTCAACTGTGCAGCCAAAGTCAACTTAGCTCTAGGATGTATATTAAGAAATGTGGATACGGACGAGTATCGATACTTCTACGCTCACGAGAACAACACTTTCTTCGAGAAATCTCATCTACTCTGTTCCAAAGGAGACTTAGTCTCTCTTCAGGACAGGATTGAAAAGTTGGATTTAGTGGAGACGTGTGCTCAGGAGCGGGAGAATACAAAATGGCGATTTGCTCTGACTACAAATGTAACAATATTTTGCGCTCTCCTAAAATCCATTCCAATGTGATGTATCGATGCTGTTCTTCCTGAGCAGATACTCAGACGACCAGATGTGAATTGTCTCGTATCGAATGGCTATGGTGAGACTTACGAAGATTATCTTTGCTTATTCCGAGCTATAGCTGTTCACTTATATGGATCATCGAAGTTTGAGATCAATGCAAAAAATTTGTTTAGTGCATTCCTCCATGAATCTGGACAAGACGCAACCAATTTCAGAGGGGTATCGATCGATCATCTTGTATTTGTTGAAAATGCGATGAAGCACAACATATTTATTTACGAGATTGACCTTGTAGATGGAGATTTTGTTGGTGAACTTGCGAGGAGAAGTATTGAAATGTATGAGAAAAATATTAACTTATTACGTTACAACAACCACATATGCTATGTGGATGATATTAACACATTCTTTAAACGATTCCGTTGTCCCAGTTGCGATACGTTCATTCAGAAAGCGGGAAATTTCAACCGCCATGTTAAAATGTGTAAAGATAGAGTACAGCATATTTACCCAAGGAGTGTGTATACATTGCGCGAGACCTTATTTGATAAGCTTGACGGATTTGGAATTTCCTACAACGATGATCAAAAATTGTCCAAGAATTTGGCTATTTTTGACTTTGAATCGATATGTGTACCCTCCGACCAATTAAAAGATACAAACACAACCACTTGGATTGGAAAGCATGAACCAATCTCTGTCTCTATTTCCTCCAATTTAATTGACGAACCTGTCTTCCTATGCGATAAAGATGCGAAAGCTCTCATTATATCTTTTGTTGAAGCTTTTGAAGACTTAGCAAACAAAAGTAAAACTGAAATGCGGACAAAATTTTATTCTATTGAAGCAATAATCAGAGCACGAGTTAACGCAATTTGCGAAAATTTAAATAAAAGAAAGGATCAAAACGCTTCAAAATTTGAGTGTGAAGATGAACGTACCGAAGAAGATGATGAAGCTGATATGTCTACGCAATTTCTCCAAATGCAGAAAAACCAGCTTTTTGACTTACAGCAACACTTTGAGCGTTATGTGAACACTTTACCTGTGTTCGGATTCAATAGTGGAAAATATGATTTAAATCTCATTAAGTCCTGTCTCCCACCCTAGCTTATTCATGAGCGCGACATTCAACCTACTATTATTAAAAAGGCAAATCACTTTGTTTCTCTTAAGTTTGGTGATGTACAATTTCTCGATATCCTCAACTTTCTCGGTGGAGCTAATTCACTTGATTGTTTTCTTAAAGCATACAAGACAAGTGAGACTAAAGGATTCTTCCCCTATGAGTGGATTGACTCTCCTGAAAAGCTCGATGCAACTTTTCTCCCTCCTTACGACTGTTTCTTTAGCAAACTGAGAAACTATAAACCACTGGAAAAGGAATTTACTGATTTCACTAAATTGCTTAACAGTGGATTTTCTCAAAAAGAGTCATTAAAAAAGTTGAGGTTGAAAAATGTTCCTCCATCTGGAATTGACAATTACAATAACCTGAAAGTGGTCTGGGAGCAAGAAAAAATGGCTATATTCAGAGATTTTGTCAAGTGGTACAACAACAAGGATGTTGTTCCAACACTGGAGGCAATGCAAAAAATGATGGAGTTTTATCACAACAAGGGTATCGATTTGTTAAAACTCGGATGTACACTTCCGAACTTGGCTAATATCTGTCTTCAGAAGTCAACAAACCACAAGTTTTTTCCATTTGTTGAAGCTGACAAAGATTTACATGACAAAATACGTGAGGATATGACTGGTGGTCCATCTATTGTTTTTACCAGAAAAGCAGTAGTTGATCAGACCTTCATACGAAACTCTGAAAACCTTTGCAAGTCCGTCGTAAGTATTGACGCTAGTCAACTCTATCCCTTTTCAATGTGTCAAGAAATGCCCACTGGACGTTACACTCGATGGGAATTTGATACAGATTCTCAAAAATTCAGGGCTCGAACAAACAGATCTCGAACATTTGAGAACATGGTTATGTCATATCTTCAATCACAACGTTCCGAATGTAAAATTGAGAGCTACTACAGAACCGGAAAACAGAAGAAGATTGATTGTTTTAGCGTAGACGGATTTTGCACACATTGTAATACGGTGTTTGAAGCCAAGGGTTGTTACTTTCATTTCTGTCCTTGTCAGGAAGCTAAAGCAAGTCTCTCGGAGGAGGAAACACAGAGAGGGATTAGAAAAAGAGAACATGATGAATTGAGAAGAGATTACTTAAAATGTAAAGGATATAAGATTGTTGAAATCTGGGAGTGTAAAAGGTGGGAAAGTGTTAAAGAAGAAGAAAATGTCAGAAATCACGTGAGAAAGAACTTTCCTTTCAAATTACCTTTGAAGCAGTCTTTACGAGCTAAAATAAGAGATGGGGAGATATTTGGATACGTACAATGTGATTTGGAAGTTCCCACAGGTTTGAAGTACCAGTTTTCGAATTTTCGCCTATTTTTAAAAATTTCAACGTTAGTCGAGCTGATATTGGGGATTATATGAGAGATTACGCTGTCGAAAACAACTCACTGAAGCAACCTCAGCGAATGCTAACTTCAATTTTCAATCTGGAAAGTGGAACAATTATTACTCCCCTACTAAATTTCTACATTAGCCTCGGTCTGAAATGTACAAGAATTTATAGATTTGCACAGTACACGCCGAGAAAATGTTTCAACACCTTTGTACAGTCAGGTCAGTGGTAGACGCTAGAAGAGGTGGAGATGAAAATCCTGATTCCAGCGTTGTTGCTGAGACTATGAAATTATTGGGCAATAGCTCTTACGGTTATCAGATTATGGGCAGAAGCAAACAAACAAAAACCAAATATTTGAACGATGAGAAGACGCACAAAGCAATCAATGGGAAAATGTTTAAGCGGTTGAACAATGTCTCAAAAGAGCTTTACGAAGTTGAGCTAGCAAAATCAAAAATTGAACACCGCGAACCTAAAATAACTGGATTCTTCATACTTCAGTACGCTAAATTACGTATGTTGGAGCTCTACTATAACTTTTTCGACAGATTTTGCGATGTGGATAAATTCGAGGAGTTAGAGATGGATACAGATTCTCTCTATTCAGCCTTAGCTCATGAGAATGTGTATGATTTTATTCGAACTGCTAAAAAAAGAATGGGAAGCATTGAGACATCAGGACTGTAACGACTCTTTCCAAGCAGATGCTATTCAAAATTTTTTCCCTAGAACATGTTGTTCTAAACATAAGAAGCATGATAAACGGGAACCAGGACTTTTCAAGGAAGAATTCAGATTTACGGAAATGATTTGTCTTTGTAGCAAAAATTATTGTTGCTACGATGCACAGTCTGAAAACATGTTCAGCAGTAAAGGTCTCAACAAAAGAACACTAGAAGAGAACGGACATGGACCGATGGAGAAATATCGACGTGTGATGGATGAAATTATCGATCTTACTTCAACAAATAAGGGTTCAGAACAATAAATCATTGTGTTACCACGTATGAGCAGACAAAGAAGGGTCTGTCCTATTTCTACCCTAAGCGCATTGTTCAGTCTGACGGTATTCATACAGCACCACTCAACATATAACTTAAATCCTTTTTCTATAGCACAATTCTTTAGTATTCTCTATTACATTTATACTGTGTCTGTAATTTTATACTATTTTAATTCATTTTTTTTCTATCATTGAATTTTTTCCAATTAATGAGCGGGCAAAAGACAATTGTTACACAATTGATTCAAACAATTAGGGGAACAATCTTTGCAATTGACCTAAAATTTGTAAACAAAAAAATCAATATGTCACAAAATTACCCCTCAGATAACTAGGGTAATTGAAAACCCCCACCAATTAATTTCACTATTTAAGAGCAGAAAATTTGTAAACAAAATTCAACATGTCTCATAATTACACCTCACATAATTACAGCAATTAATTACCCACGCCAATTCTATTGTTTGCAAGTAAACACTTAATAACTACACAAACATCGATATTTTCCCCTCAAAATTTCAGCCAATCGGGAGCGTCTCCGAACCTATCCCCCACATTTGCACCGACAATACTACTAGCAAATGTACATGCACAAATACATACACAAAACCTATACCCTATCTTAATACATGGCGTCACCTAATCAATACATGTCCGCGGCTATAACTAATCTTAATACATGTCGGCGGCTATTACTAACCTTAATACATGTCGGCGGCTATTACTAATCTTTATACATGTCGGCGGCTAACACTAATCTTAATACATGTCGGCGGCTATTACTAATCTTTATGCATGTCGGCGGCTATTACTAATCTTAATACATGGAGATTCTATTCGTAATCTTAATACATGCAACATATACCTAATCTCAATACATTAAGACCGCTATACCTAATCCTAATACATGCAAATTCATTCCCTATCTTAATACGTTAGGGAGGACCCAAATCCCGAAAGATACGCTATACCCTATCTTAATACATAGGGGACCTCACCCCCCCCCCCCGGGGAGTGTAGCTCACTATATTACTACTAACGGCAACATCAACATCAGTTGCATTAACAGGTATAGGATTACCTTATTCTATACCAACAGCTTTTGCCACAGCAACTGTTTGTGGTTCATTATCAAAAAGAATTAATACTAAAATAAGAAATAAAATTATAAAGTATTCACAAATGTATATTTGAAGTAAAAAGTTTAGCGACAAGTTTAATAAACTATATACTAAATCAATGAAAGATATGGAAATAGATAAAGATGAATATAATGAATTAGTCAAGGTATATGAAGATTATAAGAAGAATCGGCGAAGCCGCAACTCCGTTGATAAGAAGAATAAGTTAAGTGTTTTTTTTTCAGATAAAAGGTATTAGTGCTTAGTAATAACAATGTTTTTAGTAACAATAATAATAGTATTAATATTTATAGATAGATATAGAGTTTTAACTGAAACTATAGTCTTAGTCTTAGCCATAACTAAATTATCTTTTCTTTGTACCTAAGTATAACCCTCTTCCTTTTTGTACTACCTTTATACCGTCCTCAGTAGTTGCAAATGTAATTAAATCAGGTGTGGCTGATAAAGCAGCTCTAGGGTTTCTAGATGCAGCTGCACTTCCATTTTACTTGATATTTCTAATGCTCTTACAGGTTTATTAGCAACTTTTTTCAGAAGTTAACAGTAGCTCTACCAACACTTTTACAGAAATCTTTCAATCCCTCTGCTTCTATTTTTGCATCACTAACAGTCATTGACTTATTTCTCTTACACTTAACACAATTACACTTTAACATCTTAGGACTTTTTGAAGTAATAAAACCTCTTATGTTATTAGTACCACTATAATGTCTACCACCAACGCAATATGAATTATTTTTGAACTTTAAAATAGCTTTAGTTTTGAGCTTTAAAAGACTCATTTCTATATATAAAAAATAATGGAAGTTAAAAAGTATAATCTTTCTATTGTTAAACATAAGCCTAAGATTACTGGTTCCACACGCAAGCGAAGCTCGAAGACTAAGCCTAAGACAAAGCTTGAAGATAAAGGTCTATGGCGTAGCATCGGTGAAACCGGTTCCCGGATGGACAGAGTCCTATCTCAAGAGAATAAAAAGAAATTAGATATTATTTATGCTAGGGGCTTTGTTAAGACTAGTAGGAAATAGTTTAGAGCTATGGGGTTTCGCACATGTTGCACCATAACTATGACTATAACTTTGACAATGACTATAATTAAGAGATTATATCAAGCATCTTATTACCATCACTATTAACACTAATAACCTTTCTAGTTAATACTAATGCATGACATATAACATCGGCAACAGCAGCCTTAAATTTAAAATTAAGTTGTATTGGTTGTGGATCTATATGATCACTTTGATATCTAGTATCGAATACATATATTCTATAATCACTTTTGAATGTTCAATGATTTATATATGGTTTTATATTATGTGGTAGCCCATTATAATCTTTTTTAAAGTTAACAATCTCTTTAAAAGCCTCAATATAGTTATTAGTAACATAATTAATATTCATTCTATCCTCGGGATAAAACTCACTACCAATCTTACAATAACATTCAGTAACATTCATTATATCAAATGTACTTGCATCTTGAGTTTGTTCTTTAATATTATTATTTTCAAAAACCAACTATTATATATTGTGGTCTTTCCATACCACTTTCCGTATATAGATCAAACAAGAAGTTAGTGGCATTGGGTACATTCTTATAAAATGTCTTTCTTTCATAATAACTAAAGTCTACATTTTTCTTTTTACTTAAACCCTTTTGCACAATAACTCTATTTTCATTATTAGGATCAAAACTGGGCAAACACCATGATATATCTCTAATATCTATATTACCATCATTACCAACTGCATCAGCACCAGCATTAACTCTAAATAGAGCTCTATCATTTTTTTTTCTTTTTAGTATTAGTTTAAATCCTAAACCATATATAATCTTTTCTAAACCATTTACGAAACCAAATAGATCACTCATCTTAATCATCATATACATATGACCTCGTTCTGCAGCAACATGGTCACCTTTAAGTTGACTATCTCTATTGCCTTGATCTCTAACAAAACCACTCTCATATCCATTATCAGTACTAGTTAATAACTTATACATCAATAGATTGGGTTGACAAGTATCTATATATTGAATAGTCCTACCATCACTAGTTTCAAGTTTAACTGAACTAAACAATGCCATCATACCATAAATAACTAATCGGATATTAGCATTATTAATAAATACACCACCAGCATCATTTAATACAACTCTATCTCTAGATACGAATCACGCAAATGGTTCTCTTCTTTATTCAGAATGATATTAATGTTATTATTAACCGTATTCATTGTTGCTAGATTATTAGGTTTAAATTTTATAATCTTACTTTTGTGTATATCATTATTATAACCATAAGTTGTATTTAAATTAAAATCCATTTTTATAAGTCAAAAAATGACTAAAAAAGACACATGATGCTTGAACTAAAACTAAAGAAGAACATACACTTAACTTTAGAAAGATAAGTGATAAAGCCAACAGAAAAATTTAAATTTAATGAACCTATACTTAATACAACAAAATTAGGTTTAATTAGATTATCAGTTTATACCTCGGTATTTAATGTGAATAGGAGAAATAATCAATTCTTGTATGCTAGTACTGTTATAGAAGGCGAAGCAATCCGGGAACTGGCTTCGCCATTAGCAGAACCTCTTAGCTCTAACAATAACAATAACACTGACTCAAACATTACATCTGTCCTTAATTATATTTATTAAGGAATCCCGTTGCTATATTCAACTATTACACCAGGAGCATATGAATTAATAAAAAAGAAACTAATGGTAATGTTATAATAGAACATGATAAGATGACGGTGAATTAATTAGTGGAAATAAGACAAGGAGCACTCAGCTTTGATGTAGAAAACTCAATAGCCCCATTACTGGGCTTTAGAAAAATAGTTTATAAAAAAGGTAAATATACATCTCAGAAAATTGTTGATATTATGCGTTTTAAAACTATTAACATTCATTTTAATGTGATATCTGGTCTTAAGGATAATGGGAACAACACAGACATACTATATACTTTTACTCTAACAGAACCATCAGGTTACTTGACAAATATTATACCAACTAATATCTTGTATCAGAATGTAACTAAAGATAGAATAGAATATATAGAGTTTCATATTAAAGATGAGCATGGAAGACCTATAGACTTTAATGGTGATGTATTAAGTTTTACTTTACCTCTGGTGTCGATATAAACTTAAACTTAAACTAAACTACAAAACTCTCCGATCCCAATTAATTCTTATCTTACCATTAATATTTTTATTTTTAGTTATATCAATGACAATGTAATCATAAGGCTCTTTCCACACCTTTTTACATATCATTATAACTAAGTTCAACATTATTAAAGAAAACCTTGATATGTATATATATATATATATATATATATATATATATATATATATATATGTATATATATATATATATATATATATATATATATATATATATACATATATATATATAATATATATATATATATATATGAGGACTTTACCTCTTTGTTCAAATAAAATAAATAGATTACAATTCTCTCTAACACTCTGTCTATCTATGGTGAATAGATTTTGATTAAGATAATTTATATTACTATTATTTTTGTCTACCCCTACAAAAGTATTCATTAATAACTGGTTCCTTGGCTCTAACTTCATCGAATATCATTAGTTTCTTTAAGTCTTTTGGTAGTTGATCGGGAGCGGGTAAAATCTTTTATATCTTTAACGAACTCAACATCTGCTTTATCGTTTATTCTCTCTACACCTTCATATTGAACACCAGTAGGACCAAAGATGTATAGCTTATCAAAGTATATTCTAGCCAGAATTAGTTTTTTTTAACAGGAATGTCTTACCACATTCACTAGGATCAGATATTATACAGCTAAAATTCTCTGGGAGTGTAGCTTCTGTAATTATATTATCATCATTTAGCCATGATTGTAGATCTTCATTTATGTTTACAGAGACATTGTTACTAAGACAGTTGTTAGGTTTACCCCTTTGATGTTTTTCATCAAATAGATATATAAAATTATCATTAATATTACACTTAACATTATCATTATCATTATCATTAACATTATTAGCAAAGCTACTTCGTAGATCATTATCATTATCATTATCATTATTAGCAAAGCTACTTCGTATATCCTTATCATTATCATTAACATTATTAGCAAAGCTACTTCCTAGATCATTAGCATTATCATTATCATTAACATTATCATTATCATTATCATTATTAGTAAAGCTACTACTTCGTGGATCATCATCTTTATCGTTAATATTATCTTTATCATTATCCTTATCATTATCATTATCATTATCATTATAATTATCAGTATCATTATCATTATCATTATCATTATCATTATCATTATCATTATCATTATCATTATCATTATCATTATCATTATCATTATCATTATCATTATCATTAACATTATCATTAACATTATCATTAACATTATCATTATCATTATTAGCAAAGCTACTTCGCAGATCTTTACTAAAACCTAAACAAAGACACTCATTATATATTTCTGGATATTTACATTGATTAATTAGAATATTCAAAGCATTGTTAATTCTAAACCCTCTATCAATAAGATAGATCATATATAAATAAAAAGCCCCACAATATGGTTCATCATATTGTTGTATTCTCTCATTAGAGCCTAGATCAACATATCCTTCTAAAAATAATGGTGGGATCTCAACACCAGAACTATCAAAGTAATACACAGGACCACATTCTCTTCTTATAACTAAAACCCAATGTGTTCCATCGGTTGGATGTAGAATGACAATAATGTTGAAGTTATGTTCACTTGTGTTATCTAGAGTCTGATCTCTCATTACTATTTCAATTTGTGTTAGACTTATATCTTTGTCTATATCTTTTATTCTGATATCACTCATAGCATTATTATCAATATTAAATTTATTATTGAATTCCTCACTAGTTAGGATAAGCTTTTTTAATAGGTATAAAATGGAGACCGGTAGCGCAGTTGTATTTCTATTTTCTTAATTGGAATTTGTTATATAATATATGATTCAATACCAAGTACATATACAAAACTAGAAGAAAGCTTTGGTGGATTTATGAATAGGAGTATAGTTGGATTTGAATATGAAAGGTCACCATTACATACTATTGTTCATGGTGGAACTGGTACAGGCAAGACATATTTTATTAGACATTACTTAAAGTTATTCTTAGATCCGCGAAGCGGTTACACCGATCAAAACCAAAACCAAAACCAAAACCAAAACCAAGACCAAGATCTGCGAAGCAGTTCCACTGATCAAGCTAAGAATATAATTTTAGTATGTAAAGATGATAGAGATTGGATAGATCCTGAGACTGGTGAGTTTTTTATTGGAATTAATACATGCGATATAAATATGATCACATAAAAAATAAGTCTAAATTCAAAGATAGTGTAATTGTTCTTTATGATATGGGTGATAAGTTAAATAAGGATATAGCTTATTATTTCACAGAAGGCAGACATTATAATATTCAAATGATTTTAATGTGGCATAAACCAGCCCAAATGATTAATACAGCAAGAATGACTTGTGATACTATTTATTTGACAACTTATAATGGAGCTGATCTATTTAAAAATTTTAAAGAAATATATAAATGTGAATATAACTTCAATAAAATAATTAGTGAGTTAAATAGTAACTATTATAATTGTACAGATGGAATGTCAGATGAACTTCGTTATGGTATAATTAAATACAATAGGAAAGAGAATACTTTTATTACTATTGATAAGAATAGAACTATGATATATGACTCGAGAGTTGGTTTCCTTAATTTAAAAGCTCTTAGTTTAAATGACAAATTCGAAAGTGAAGACAAAAACAAACTTATAGCATATATGAAACCACTCATGATAAAAGCAACAGAATTTCTATTAATCATGATAAATATCAGTTCTATTTTAATAAACTTCTTACATTAAAAGGTATTAAAATACAGAATAATGTTTTAACACAAGAAATGGTTAAAGTTGACGGTTTTAGGTTAGAATCAAATATTTTAGGAATTATAGGTACATGTTTTAAGATATATATTTATATGAGTCCTGATACAACAGTAAAAACTGCTGGACATGTGGCAACGAGTGCAAGTAATATATTAAAGGAGCAAGTACATTGGTTAACTTTGGATACAGAGAAGAAGAGCAAAGAAAAAATTTATCGAAAAGCTACAAGGAGAATATATAAATAAAGAGACTGGAATTTTAAATAAAGAGGGACTAAGGTTTTTAAACAGACTATATGGAAATAATGAAGAAATTAGAGGAGAAATTATAAATTTTATTAGAGATAAAACGGAATTAGACCTTGAAGTGATTTTAGATAGAAGATATAAAACTAATACACTCAATACGAAGGGGAAGAAATATTTAACAGAGTGTGTCGCGTCTAAAGACAATACTAAAGATGTAATCGAAATCTTGGCAAAATATGTTGGGTACAATTGAAATTTGACCAATTATAAATGGTTATAAAATGTTCAGAGTGGAAACATAAATGTGGACTCCCTTTTAGTTTTGCTTTTCATTATTCAATATATCATGAAGACAAAATTAGTAAATGTGCATGTGGTTATAAAACATTAAGAGGTCTTTGTATGAAAACTGATTGTTCTTTTAAAGATGAATCTGGATATAACTCTAACTCTAACTCTAGCTCTAACTCTAACTCTAGCTCTAACTCTAACTCTAACTCTAGCTCTAGCTCTAACTCTAACTCTAATTCCAACTCTAGCTCTAACTCTAACTCTAACTCTAGTTCTAACTCTAACTCTAACTTTAACACCAAAGACTTAGCTAGAAATTGTTATAAGTGTAATTCTGTAAAATCACTAACTGATTTTGACGAGAGTAAGTATACATGTAGAAATTGTACTTCAGCTAAAGTTAATTGTCTATATTATCCTTCTGTTGTGAGATATGATTGGATAAGAGCTCATGTGAAGAAACAACAACCAGATGTAGAATTAACTAGAGGATTTAGTAGAAATTTAACTGAAAGATCAGCGGAGCTGGTTCCCAGATCATTGGAACTTTTTCACAGATATGTTATTACCCAAACAGGAGAAAGTTGTTCGTGTAAATATTGTAGTTTTGTATCATTTATTATTAATAATGGAATAAGTATAGAAAAAGTAAAAGAGAAAATAAATTTATTGAAGAGTATAGATAATTTAAAATAAAAAAATATGGAAAAATAAAAAAAAATAAAAATTTATTAAAAAATTTAAATAATTTTAACGGTTACTTAAACAAAAGGGAAATCACTCTTTAAGCGCGATAAATGGTGATTTTGTACTGGGGCATCGCTCCGATAGGGGCGATTCGCTCTTGAAGAGTGATTCGCTCTTAAAAGAGGGATTTCGCTCTTATTTTGAACATTTACAATTTTTTTTTGTTTTTTAGAGAAACATTGTGCAAAGCATAAAGCCACTTTCTCTTACTAGCTTTAACGAAGCCAAGAAAAGCTCACTGATTGCGTTATTGAACAATTGAGTGCGCTGAGAAGCACAAAATGCGATTTTGGTTACGTTTGTTATCTTTGATTATCGCTCAGAGGTCTCCGAAAATTGTGAGACATTGATTATAGAAACAAATTGTCCCAGTACTAAGACAGTTATTTAGAGCTGTACATCTGGGATTTTGCATTTTCGAATTATAACTTGAGTTATTAACCAAAACTCACGCAAAATTTGATTGTTTCATTTTGAATTATTTTGTTATTCTGAGAGAAACAAGTTTGTTATACAGCCAAGCTGAGTAATTTTTTATCAAGAGTAATTGTTCAACAAGTAATGCAACGATAATCTACAGTATAGTGGATAATACAGTTCATAAAAGTAAACTAGAAAAAACAATATCTGGACAGATTTGAACCGCTGAAACGAACTGGGTGGTGTAAAGTTTTCCTTGACTTTGATAGGAGAGCAGCCGTTAAAATATCAATATTAATTTATCAGTAGTAAGGATATCAATATTAATGTATCGGTAGTAGGGATATCAATTTTAATGTTAAATATATTGCTCAATAACCAGTCTTTCTTTTTCATTTATGAAAATTGTAGTTCTGTCAAGCACCCAGATTGTAGCTGACTACCTTTCTGAACTTCTGCCAAGAACATTGTTAAAAACTTTTTCCAGTCCGAATAGTAGTCTGTTGAGACTAGGATCCTTGGATAATTTTCACATGCTAGGGAAAAGTTGATATAGATCTGAATAGTAGAATAAGAATATCCTTTATCATTCAGTAGTTGTTTCCAATGGATTTCCTTATTATTGTCATGATGATCTTGTTTCAATTTCCCCCATATGTATCCTCTGTCAGACATTGTCAGCAGATATAAACGATTCAGCTTTCCCTCCACGTTATTGACTGTGGTGAGATAAGTCTCAAATTCACCAACACTGAATGTATTTTTGAGTTTATTGTGGAACGATAAATATTCTGGAACGTTTACTTCAAACTTGTCCAGTGTTTCCTGATGCTCGTATTGTAGTAAATCCTTCTTGAACTTGGTGAAGAAAAACTGGAAGAATTCTGCTTTTGTTCGTTTTCCAGTCTCTATTTCGTTTTCAGCAGTATTGTCGGGTGTGGCCTTGTTATTTTTAAAAAATGCGATCAGTTGAGTTGTTAAATTTGTCAACCCGTTCAAATCTTCTGTAGATAAAGACGCATTTGATAAAGGTCCAGTTATCAATGTCTCGTCAAACGAAGAAAGTTTTTTAAAATTTTTTGCTAGCTTTTGTATTGAAGTGAAACTCATGATGAATAGCCAAAAAGTGCCGTGGAGAAAAAAGGTCCACTCATGGAGAATTTTTCTAGAATATTTTTTATGAAGTAACCTGTTACACGTTACTGACCAGCCAATCACAATGAAGATTAGTTACTGGAGTTACAAGCTTTGTTACGAGCTACTGGTTGTTACAAGCTACTGGTTGTTACAAGCTACTGGTTGTTACAAGCTACTGGTTGTTACAAGCTACTGGTTGTGACAAGCATAATTTACTCGATACTAAGTGAGACAGGAAATGATAGATTTTGAGTGAATATGTATCGGCGAATTTGGAAAAGAGCTTATTTTTATTTTCTAGAATTCAGCCATTTCATAATTTAATGTTAGACTTAGAGTGAATATGTAGTAGTGGATAAAACAAGGAAACCAGTTAGCAGTAAAAATTGGCACGATTCGAAACGTGCGATTAGCGTATGGAGAAAGGGTCAAATTTTGCTGGTGGCTGGTTTCCTTGTTTCATCCACTACTATTCGATTATATAGCACTCGTAAGCCTCCTTTGAAAATAAAGAGCACTGGAAAGCCTTCTCTGATTAGACTAAAGTTAATTTGAAAGCTCCTCTAATCAGACTTAAGTGAGTTCGGAAGCCTGCTTTGATTAGAAAAAAAAATACTCGAAAACCTCCTCTGACCAGATTCAAAAGCGCTCAAAAGCAACTCTTCATCAGAACAGTGTGCGTTCGAACCTGCTTCCAGTAATTCTAGTTTCACTCGAATTCGCCTCTGATCAGACCACCCCAGTCCAAAGTAACCTTTTTTCAGTCAAGTTCTAGACCTTTTCCCAATCAGAATCCGTTCGAAGACTTCTCCATACCATGTTGTTTGTGTGTTCCGTGGGAGTTTTTGTGCTCGAAGATTTCCTGATAAGAGGTCACATCGGCCAGGGCTCCTCAAATGAGTTATCGAGGTATGGTGTTGAAAAAAACTCAAAAAATTTAGTGCTGGGTTTTCATCCGAGGTCCTAAAATGGACTGTCTTTAATGGCATTTCTTTAGCTTGAACCATGCATCTGTAAATTAAACATTAACCAGATAGCCATGAACACGTTGAGCAGTATGGGCTTGGTAAGGGGGGGGTGTAAAAGGATGTATCGTTGTATCACCATTAGTTATAGCCTTTCTTGATACAATTTCATTCAATTTCGTAAGATTTACTTAAGAAAGAAACAAAAACAAATAGACTTGTCAACTTATCATAAATATCTCAGGGAAAATTCGTCCCATTACGATAATTGACTTTCGGCTCCAATGCATATATTTTGCTATAACCAATCTTATCTACTTCTTATCTACTAATAAAATCTAACTGCAGGACTTTCAGTAAGTTGCGCATAGGTTTCCAAAAAATTATCAGTTTTTCAAGTTTGAGTTTCATGAAGTCCCGTTGTTTAATAAGTTAATGAGGTATAAAACTTTTACGTAGACATCTTGAAAAAAAATGTTTTTTGAAGTTTTCTTTGTTTGCGATTTCTTTCGTTTTATCATTTTTTTTCTTTTCTCCAAATTGTCAAATCATAATAAGCGAGTAAGAAAAAGTTATTATTAGTCTCTCAGGGCAATTTTTAATTAGTTTTCTGGTAGTTTCAGTTTTAGAAAACAAATTTTATGAAATAAATAGAAAATCAGGAAATAATGCTATAATACTACGTTGTAGTCGGTTTTTTAGAACCAACTTCATGAACCTATTTTTTGAAAAACACATTTGGAGCTTTCGCTTCACATAGTTTCAGTTTCTAAAACCAAAAAGGGTTTTCGGATATTAATGTTCTAATACTCAATTAAAGCGTTTTCAACGCTTATTTCAATAAAAATTAATTCACAGGAAGAAATCAGTGATAGTTTTAGTTTTTCTGTAGCTTCAGATTCTGATAACTCATGTGAAAATAATCGTTACAACACAAGCTTTGCCGAAAATTTCGGATTATTGCAAAAAAGTTCTCAATTCGTGCCAAAAAATAACAAATTTTTAGCAAAATAGTACCCAAAAATTGTTACCCAATTAATACCCAATACTTGCATTTTAGCAAAAATGCTTTGCTTGCCAGAACATTAAAAAATTAATGAAAAAACACATAAATCTAAACTTTGCCAAATGTTACCTTAATTTTTTCAAAACAGTACCCGCTTTTTAACGAAATATACAGACATTGCCAAAAATACCCGCTTTGCAGCAATATTTGTGTGAACTCAATCAAAAATTCCCACAGTTTTGTGATTTCGCAACATTTAACAACCTTAAATTACTGAAACTTTAAATAAATGTACCCAATCTACAAAAAGTAACAAAAATTTACACAATTTGTCCTAATCCGTTTCAGACTTTTCCCCATTTTCACACAATTAAAAAATTTTTAGAATAAATCACAAAAAGTTTCCAAAATAATTAATCAAGAAAATATACGCAGTTCAACCAATTTTGATCTATTAACCCAATATGTTCTCAAGTTCACACAATTTTTTCAGAAAATATCCACTTAATAAAAATTTTATTCTTTTGTTAGTAAAAAGTTTGTAGAATCTTCCAATTGTTGTTCTTCCGTGAGTCTACAAACTTAAACTTTTAATAATTTCCTTATAACAACAAAACGTCTCTGCTGATCCCATTGAAAGCAATAACTTCGTCATCTTAATATCAGAAAAGAATTCTGTGCGACCTATATGCGACCAAAGTATAGTATTGTCCATAGTAAGTTTTAGACCTCTTTTGTTCTAACAATTGTTTGGAGGCAAATAAATTCGCTTGGTCAAAGTCCTTTTAACATTTTAAATTTTTCCTGCAAAGTTAGCTTTATTTTTGAGCCTAAATTCATCAAGTCATCAAAAGTTATTCCCTATCGTCCAAAGTAAAAATTTCTCTATTAATGCATAATACCGCAAGAATAGCGTCATGCAATTGTCATAATTAAAAACCCATGGTTGATCTCATCCTGTGAGTCGTCTGATCCTTGTAGGTAGTCATTGAACGAATAATTAGTTAGACTCATCCCTGGAGATGGTCGATGAAATCATGTGAACAAAGTATAATGCAATACGCCGGCATAGTCCCGTCATAATGAACATCAAATCTGTCAAACTGCTGATTGAATATCTCAATGCCTACTTCTTCTCGCCCGAAAAAAATGGTATAGAAAAAAAGGAACTAAGCAGTTCTGTTCGTGCGCAAAATTGTGATCATGAATTGTACCATATAGCAATATATGAAAATCAACTCGGATTTTAAAAGGAGGAGAAGGAATTAAAATTCCGCTGGTGTATTCGTGGCGATTATGACAATTTGCAGTTGTTGAAACCTGATCAGTGTTGTTATGAGTGAGCAAATGGGTCCTTGTCAGGGCGTATTTGTACAAGCCTAGAAGAAGGAAACGCATTTGACCCCAAGTTTAGAAACAGAAGTCGACAAAGCCATCCCATCATTGCGTTTTTCTAAAGAAGTTTAAACTCGATTCAACAGATAAGATAGAGTTAGTGAGAGCATCGGTTGTTGAAACGAAAATAGTCCGCTGAAGTCTGCCAGAATCAACTTTTAATCAGTAGTCAACGGGGATGAAGATTACCAATATCATAATGTACCTAATGAGGCATGTGAAACCAAATCTGCGAAAACTTCAGTCATGTCTGATCAACCAGCGTAATTTAGACAAAAGACGATCAAGAGAAGGACTTGTGCTTGCAATAACATTAAGCTTTTGGGAAGTAGAAAACGACAGGTTGAAGGAAACAAACCAGTGTCCTTTAAAGCACAAATAGAGACAAGCTGCTGAGATTTTTAATAACTAAACAAGCAAGCCGCGAAAACCTTCCTCTGACTGATTATTTGTTTATAATATCTACTTATAGCTGCTCATACTGAATATTTGTCTATGTTTTCACATCTAAAACCAGCTTTTCTCCTAAGTTGACCAACGTCTGTTTGGTTTGCTGTATTCTGTTATTAAGCTCAAAAAAATTGAGTTTCTTGTATGCTCTCCATTTGACACGTCATTCGTCGAATAGTACTAAATCTTTTTCATTCACATTTTGTGACGTCTGATGTCTGTTGCGATGACAAAAAAATTAGAGCTGGTATTTAATTGGTAATTAGATGTCTTTGATGTTACAAATTTTCACCTAAAACTGTTTTTACAAAAAAATTCTTGAACTGAAAAAGTCAAGTCGTCAAGAAAGTTATCAAAATTGTGTTTTAAAGGCTATTTAACAAACATCGTCATTATAATGTTCAGTTTTTAGTTTAACTTTCTGTCGAAATATGTTTTTGTAACATCTATTTTCTTAAAACTTTGTTTTTTATTGGGTAAATTTGATTAAAAGATTAACTTTTGCGTACTGTTTCTTTAAATTTACTTAATTTCGGAAACAAAGGTCTTTTGTTTTCTCTTTTACGAAATGGTGTTTCAGAAAAATGGTTTATTTAAAAACAATCTGGTTAGAATGTTCTGTAAAACAGCTTTATTGAAAAACAATTAAAGATTAAATTTCTGTTGAAGAACGCTTTTTTTGCGACACATTATGTTTCAAAAATATCGTTTTTCGTTATGTAACTTTGAATTAAAAAGGGCACTTTCCGCAAAGTATTTTACAAAAATTTAATTTTACAGAACATTGTTATTCACATTTTTCTGTTTCATAAAATTGTGTTCTACGATGTGCTTTTTTGGAAAAAAATTTTGCTAAAAATCACTTATGAGACTAAATTTCTGTCTAAACTGATTTTTTGTAGAAATATCTTTTTTTAAAAATGTCATTTCCATATAATTTTGATTTGAAAACTCATTTTTTGCATCAGGTGTGTACAAAATATTAAATTCAGAAAAGTTGATTTTCAGTTTTTTCCTTTATACAAAAATGAGTTTTTAAAAAAGCGCTTTTGTAAAAGTTAAAAAAATCATTCAAAGATTTGATTTCTGTTGAAAAATGTTGTTTTGCAACAAAAAATTTTTACAAGGTTGTTGGTTTCTGTCGATATCATTTTGATTTAAAGTGCAGTTTCTGCCAAAAGAGTCTCAAATGTTGTCATTTTACAAAATTGTGTTTGAAAAAATACGTGTTTGAAAAAAACCAAAAATGTTTAGCAGAAAATGCATTTTAAATCAGACCTACATAAAAAACAACAATTTTTAAAGAAATTTGTATTGCAAAAATTTTTTTTTTGCAATTGTAATTATTTCAATTGAAACTTTAGTTGATTTTTTAAAAGAAGTGTTTTCAAAAGACGCATCTTTAAAAACACGATTTGGTAAGAGAAAGCAACGTAACTAAAATACATTTTTTCCGAATTAAGATGTTTGTAAGAATTATTAAAAATTTTGTAAGAAATGTGTTTTCAACCAAAATTAAATAAAAATCTTGTAACGCTTATTTTTTACAAAAAAAGGCTTTTTCTGCTGAAATTTAATCTCAAATTGATTTTTTCAGTCATGTTGTTTTGGAAAACCTAAATTTTTATTAGTACACAAATTCTTTTAAAACGAAAAATATGAAATAATACTTTTTGTAAAATCAATTTTTTTTTGTAAAACCTCTTTTTTTGAAACAAGATTTTGTATAACAAAAAAACTCAAGACAATTTTTTCTCAATTCATATTTTTGAGAAAATCTTTTGCAGAAGATGCATTTTCAATCAAAATTACATAATAAAAAACGACATTTTTAAATTTTAGTTATAACTAAAACAGTGTATTTCAACACAAAATTGATCTAAAGAAAATTATTTTAATATCCACGTTGTTTTTACTGAGAACTTCTTTTTAAAACACGATCTTGCAAGAAGTAAAACTATCAACCATGTTTATTTTCCAAATAGATACTAAGTTTAAAATTTTTGTAAACAATAGACATCACAAGAATTTATGAACAAGACTTGGTACCGTTCGAGTAGTAAAGTATCAATTCAATCGATTTTAACTAAACAGTCGGTGAATCATCTCGGCAAGCAGTAGTTTCAGATCTGAATATACAAAAAGTTTATAAGCAAATATTAAAACAAACGTAGATTGCTGTTGTTAGTTACCAAACAACTCAGCAGCTGGTCTCAACTTTAGCGTTTGAGGACACATTTCCACTTCGTCTTCATCACCTTCCGGCTTTTGACTTCCCACACTTCCAGGATTATTCTAAAATAACATTTTTTCTCTCCTTTGTAATTGCTAAATCATCTTTGATCTATGCGAACAATAATTGCACCTTTAGATTCTCGCTCTTGGATCTGATATTCACTATGCAAGGGCTTTTTTGGTTAAATACTTTTGAGAAGTTTTCAAAAAACATACCCTAAAGCTAGACTAAACGTGCACACTTTTAACGTTTTAGGGAAAACTTACTATCTGAAGAACTTTCATGCCTTTTTCGGGACCATCAAAATGAATATAAAGTCAATTTACTGACATTTTGTTTTCTGATCTCTTACTCTATAACAGAAATTACATACGCTGAAGAAGAAAAAGGTAGAGGAGATGAAGAATCTTCACTGGAGGACCTTGAGATGAAAAATTTGGCTTGTAGACAAAGAAAGGATAATCTATCAGGCAAGGAGTAAGTTCTAGTAACATTTCTTTTGCTGAATAGAAAGAGAATAAAATTGAACAATGAAATGGACTTTTGTTTCTGTGCTGTGATGAAAAAAAAACGAGATTACCTTTTTATCATTTATTATGACATAAACGACGTAATTTCAAGATATTTTGTTCAAACATATTCATTGGCCACCTACAAGGATGAGGTCACCCAATGGTTAATAATTGTGTCAATAGTATGACGTCATTGTAGCGTCAATTGGGACAAAATCATTACTTATTTCGTACAATAAAGAATAATTTTTTGTTGACGTGAGGAATTTACGCTCAAAGAAAAAAATAACATTGCAGGGTTTATTTCAAACATGATTAGGACATTGATCAAGTCAGTTAATTTTCAACATTAACATACTTTCAACATCATATAATTATATATATATATTAAGGCAGACCCGATGTGGGCTACCTTTACAGCCTTAAAGTATAAAGAGCTAGGGCTGCTTATTTCTGCGCGCGAAGTAGACTTACTAATATCTCTAAGACCACCCGACTCTGAAAAACACCGAGAGTAAACTTCTATTATTACGGTGGTTAAGAAGTATAGCACCGGAGTCAATGGTACACACATGGTGTATCCAACTAAAAGACTGACTACAGTTAATTCAGTTCTCTCTATACAAAAGTGAATAGTGTCTTCTCAGTCTCTGATTGGTTGAAGGTGCACATTCAGTATTTCCACTGCTACATCAATCCGGGGATGAGAGTTTCAAATTCGAATCTGTGAAGTGTAGCAGAAATACGTTGAATGTGTAATCCTTGATGAAACGTAGGGTGGAGTGAGTCATGAGTAGTGTCCTCTTTGAAGTGGATTGTGACTTGTGTCGTCGTCTGAAATCCCTGTCAGTGAAGTAGTGACTAGTGTCGTCAGTGAAGAAGTTTGTCTTGTAAAACCAGTAAGGGTGCCAGTTACAGGGTGTGCTGGCCGGTAACGTCAGTCCTGTTGAGAGTATGCCCAACTGCTTTCACTGTCCTGTAGTGAGGATTTATTCCCAGTTGGAGGATTGCTTGTAGTCCGTAGTCTCTGTCTGGTTTGCACGAGGAGATTTCTGTTTATCTCCACCTGGTACAAGGTTTGAACCAGTCGGATTTACCAGCCTACCTTCTGGTGTAAATCCATCATTTAGCTACTGTGTGAGCTACTTTTGCTTTTAAATCTATCAGTGAAATGTAATACCTCCTTTTCTAAGTCCCGACCGGGAAGAAGAAGAAAAGAACTGATCCTAATCTTCAGTCTTGTGGAAGAAGAGAAGAATATGTGAAAGATATATATTCCGAAGAAAGGAGAAAATTAAGATAAAAAAGAGAAAGGAAGAAAAAAAATAGTTTTCAGTTTTTTTTTGAGATCAGTGAGTCTCGTTTTGTGGGTATGTGAGCCCAAGGTGGTGCTGAAGGTCTGTGGCCTACGTCCGGTATTTGAACTCGAAATCCGGAGCTTGATTGTCTGGGTCACGGACGAAGGTGAGGAATTCCGCATCACGTGCCAGACAAGCAGCAAGGGCACGAGGATACAGATCAGCGTTACAGTGTGGTTGTAGCGCAAGAAGGTGATTGAAGATCTGTACTTCTTCATGTAAGGGCTGCCGATTGTCGAGTTTATCGACCCTCCAGTCCCAGTAGAGGAGGTTGAAAGTGTGGCCATAGGTGCACTTCGTGGCGCCTCCTTCTACACATTGTAGATACTCGATTGGGACGAGGATGGGGCGATTAGTCTTGTCATAGAGTGGAGAAGAGTTGAAACATTTTTAATAGGGTCAAAATTACAAAGAATGCCTTCAAAATAGTTTGGTTGAAGTATGTAGCTGTAGTTCATGTAATATGATGAAGTCAGCTTTGTGTTAGCATAGTGAAGACGCGAATTCATGTGGATGATCGGATTAGTGTGTCGAAAATGATGCTGCACAAATAAGTAGTTGAGCATCGTGTGAAGCATTTTCACCCGATTTACTTTGTGAGTGGTGTTATTTACATCCATCTGTGTGGGATGTAAAAAACCAAATTGTAGATAGAAGGGGTGGTAATTAGCATATATTTTGTAGGATGCAGTGTCGCGAGTAAAGAAAGTGTTAAGGTAATCGTTTGGGCAATCTGTAAGTGCAAAGAAGTAGTTCGACAGATGACAAAATCGTTCCGTGAAGCGAGGGTTTATGGGAAAATGCAGGCATTCAAGAGGCAAATCCTTGTCCCGTCCTTCTTGGACATGTTCTTGTCCAGGAACTGGCTGATGGTTTTATCGTGTGCTGAGGCGGGGTGGAAGTATAACTGATTCTTTCTGCCACATGTATACCCTGGATGGTATTAATGCGGAGAGGGTTTGTAAACTCGTGGAATCTGAAGTTTGGTCTTTGTGACCTGTGTGGAATGCCGTGTGTTGGTGCGAAAGGCTTAGGCTATCCGCGAGAAGATGAGGGCTGTGGGCCTCGTAAGGGGTTCGCTGTGTGACGAACAGGCGATTGTGAAGCCTGTATCGGTGAGGAGCGAACTGGGTATAATTCGTATGCTGTTGCCCGTGGGCGCCTCCTAGGTGAGGGTTCAGTACACGGGTAGTTGTCGGTTGACGTGGATTGGTCGTAGGGGGGTGGCTGAGGGAAAGATTGTTGTGGCCTCAGGGTTGGTAAAGCCGGGCCGTACCGCGGTGAGGGTACCGACGGGCGTTGTGTATGCGGTGTTGGCATCACTGGCGGTGGTTAAACCAGTGGCTGTTATGGTGGTCGTGCTCCAAGAATCCTACCAGAGTACGCCCAATTGGGGACAACCGTCTCTGGTGTGGAGTTACCTGACTGTTCCACTGTGGCCACTTCATCAGCCCAGGATGGAATGTTCGTAGGCTGGGTTGGTGGTTAGGTTGTTGTGCTTTGGATACTGCTGTATGCGCAGTAGAAAAAGGTGGAGGCGGCTGTGGCTCCTGGCTGGTTCCCTGGAGGAGTAGCTCTTGTGACGAGCTTTGCAGTCATGTAGGGACTGATGTTGAGCTCGTGTCGGATGACAGGTGACGTTCATCCAAGCTCGAGGAAGAAGTGGCGGGTGAAGGCAGCGAGTTAACCCGCGCATAATTGACTGTGTCAACAGACTGTGGCTCTGGGGAAGATTGCACCATCGTGAAGAGGGCGGGTGTCTGCTTTTCGCAAACTGGTTCGGTTACTCTGGGTGCCAGTACCAATGGAGTGAGGGGTGATGGCAGAATGTCATCAACCTCCAGCATGATGAGGTCGTATGCTGTAGGATCGACATTTGGGGGGATTGGTGAGCCTCCTTCTTGGTGGGTAGGAACTGCAGTGAAGTTGCTAAAACAAAAGAGTGTCAAAGACGAGTACTTGGGAGGTTAAGGAAAAGTTCCTCCTGAATTTCCTGGTAGTCAGGATCTCTATCAAAAGAGTCGCGTGAAATAAAAATTCCACGTGAGCGTTTACGCTTATTAGGTTGAAAAGTGTGTAGGTGTAAAGATTGAAAATCTGGTTTTGTCCGAGAATCAATTGGTGTTTCATAGCTTTGATAAATAGAAGCTGGTAGAGTGGAGGTATGCCTTTGATTTGAGTTATTGTGTACAGGCGAGGAGAGTTTTTTTAGAAAATTTCAAACTTCTTTTGTAATAAATTCAATTCATGTTCAGAGTGTGGAATGCAAATGTCAATTGATTGTCTACGTCGTTTTTTAGGTGGATGTGGTTTATATTGGATGGAATCGTATTGTAGCACATAGAACGTTGTTTATGAAAATACTCCAAAAAAATCCAAAGGTTATAATATTAGCCAATGTGATATTGGGTCCTAAAAGTAATTTAAGGTTACAGGTGTTAAATGCACTCCGAAATAGGCCAAAAAAGCACTGTAAAAAAATAAAAACAGTCCATATTACGGCTATTTCTTTTAATACGTACCAAGGGTATCCAACGATTCCTATGAGGGATTCTTTGAAGTAGTTGTCGTTAATCAAGTCACGCCAATCAAGTCGGCGGAGGGTGAATTCTTTGCCGTTAATAAAGAATTTGTTGAAATAATCATTATATTCTGTGCGTAATTGTGAGAATTGTGCTTTTAATTGTGCTGTGTTTGCAAGATCTGCAAAATTTACTGCGCGTGCTACTTCAAATATGTCAGCTGCGTCATCAACTATTTGATTAAATTACATCTTATCTATTGATTTAGTCCAGTCGTGTTGACTGTAAATTTCAAGTTGTTGTGCGGTAAAATCAGCGTGGGTGAAGCGGTTTTCAACTTCATCAGGCGTGAAAGTTTAAACGGGGTTTCGCGCCTTAATTAGATAAGGCGTTAAGCGATATGTGTCATCGCCGTCTGCGTCGAGTGAGATTTGTTGATTAAAATTTTCGGGTTTACATGGTGCTCTAATGGACAAGGGGAAAGTGTTACGGGTGACTTTGTCTACAAATTGTAATTTGTTTTGATAGTATATAGGAACACGTTGGATACACTGATTTTCTAATACATAAAGGGGTGATGAAACAACATTACATTGAAAGAGTGAAATTACATTTTGACTTTTAATTGTAGCGAATGTTCCAACTAAAGGAAATTTTTGTGTGAATAAAATGAAAGCCGTTTGTTTCAAATCAGGGTCTAAGTCGCGGAGTTTCTTATAAATATTCAAGCTTGTTTGATCCATTTCCTGCAAGACTCGACTGATCATGTAATCGAGCTTTGCATCGATTTGGACATTAGGGTGAACAGCGCCAAACCATTTTTGTTTTCTAAATAACTCGTTTTTTCTGATCTGTCATATATTTGTGGTTCTGGAATAACATATCCATCACGGGTATTTGCTTTTGTATAAGGTGTTAAAGAAGGTGGTTCGTCAGGGACTGTGATGTGTGTGTTATCAAAGTCGGATGACGGTTTTCCTGAGACAAAATTGTCTTGAATTGTATGAAATTTTATGAAATTGTCTTGATATTGAGTGGCATAATATGGGCGGTCTTCATTACATTTGTAGAGGGGTTTTGTGAGAACCTCAAAACGAGAAAATGCGGATTCATCATAAAGGTATTTTTGAAAACGACTTGAACACATGTGTGCATTGTGTTTATGACCAGAATTAGTTTCATTATTTTCGAGTGCTTCAATAAAGTATCTTTTTTGAATTTTAATCATATGTGCATACGATCTTCCAACATCAAAAATACGGCAGTGGTTTCCGGGTTCCCAATTTACTGTGGCTTTAATAACGTGATTTGGAGGGCGATGACCTTGTTCTAAATCACATTTTATGCGAATTTTGCCATAGTACATGTGTTCTGAGGCAACATCAAAAGTGAGAGTGATGTTAGTTAATTGAAGTGACCATCCTAGCGTGTGGATGACATGATATTCGTGTTCTGGTTCTTTACGGGGACAGTTAGCCCAGGGATTATCTGTGGCATTAGGAACACAATTATGATCCCGTGGGTTATAAACCATGCTTCCGTGATGGAAAGAAAAGGGCCTATAACGATCTAAACGAAAACGGCCTTGTTTTTCTTCTATTTTTGCTTGCCAGCGGGGGTCGTCTAGTACGTCGAATTGTATCATTTGAGGGCGATAGTGGTTTTTACTTATTAGACCAACGCGCGGAAGTTCTCGACGAGCTTCAATTTCTGTTGGAAAGAAAGGTCTTTCCAAAATATTAACATACCAATTATCGTGATCAAATTGTGATCAAATTGCGATTTTGTTACAGAAGTTTTCCTTATCGCTTAGATTAGCGGGAATGGCGTAAGCGCGTTCTGAATTGTGAAAAAAATTGTACTTGGACGGAAGATTTTACAATAGGCCGGCCTAATTTCACATTCGCCTTTTTTTGAGTTTATAATACTGCATTGTTGTGATATGCATTGGTGAACAATCATGGTGCGTGACGACAAGATCTTGTATGCTTGTTTTAGGTGTGGAAATGTTATGTTGGTCAACTTTGATCGGTTGTTTTATTGGAAGTGGACATAAAAGGAATAAATTAAGTAATATGAGAATTAAATTTGTAGTGGACATGTGAACGAAAGTCCAGAGTGTGGATTATAGAAGACAAAACGGTGTTTTTTGTGTATCTATCAAATTTGTAGCTTATTTCTTGACATATTAAAGGTGATGGATTTTTTTTAACTCGAAAGATATGTGGTGCTGCAGATTGTTGATGAGAGACAAGTTTGTCTTGTTCAACAGTTATTTCAACAGAGAATGTGATTTTTGATTGTTTCAATAATTCGTGAGCTCTTTGTTTTTGAACTAGTGTTATTTTATAAGATTTAGAGATTTTTTGTTTAGCCCATTTATGCAATTGTTCTCCGTTGTTATGGTCTCCAAAGAGGGCGGGCGTGTCGTGTCGGGTTGTTTCCCAATACAGTGCTGACAATGTTGGTCGGGATCTGGTGTCGATGAACTTGAGCTTAGAGTGATAATGGGTGGCGTACCCGGAAAACTGAGTAGTAGTGAGTTTTGAAATGACGGTGATGAATTGACTATATTAAAAGAGTGGTTCCAGTGTGCTTGTAATAACAAGCGTTCAAAATTAGTTATTTGTCCTTGTGGCGGGTTAAAAGGATTACTTGCCATTTGTGATGCAGTAGGTGAAGAAAATGGAGAACAAAGTGGATCAAAATGAAAATTGTCAAAATGTAGGCTAATATCATGTGTGGTATCGTGAAAATTTGAGACAGTGTGAATTGGCTGTGGCAATTCTGAGATACTAGTTTTATCAGTGTTTGCAAAATTTATTGGTTGGGCGGAGAGCTGTGGAGTGTTTGAATAAATAAGTAATTCAGAGTGTGGTCCTCGTGGAGGAGCTGGAATAAGTGTGGGTGTAGGAAGTGCCGTATTTGAAAGAAAACCAGAGTATAGCAATAAAGTTTGTGCAGTTGCTGTTTGGTGTATTTGCGTTTGACTTTGATGGGGGATATGGGATTTTCGATTGTGGGGTAAAGTGGGGGGAGTGTCCAGTAGGACGAAGTATATCTGTACACTTGGCAGTAGTAATGACTGAGATTGGGTGTTCCTCGGTTTCTTGTGTTTGTGGTTTTTTATTAAAGAGTTTAACTGAAGACTTTTTTTGCGTTGATTGTTTAGTTGCTTCGCTGTATGAGCTATTAGGCGATTCTGAGACGGGGAAGCACCTGGGTTAGTGTTTAATTGTTGATTAGAGGACGCAATTTTGACGATAACTTTTGGCGCATTATTTATTTTTTTAGTCAGTAGAGGTAGGGATAACAATTATTGAGAGATTTAAAGTGAGTACACTTGCACGGATTGCTGCGCAGGGTGGTTCTGGTGGGATGACCTTATGGAGATGGATGGGATCTGAAAAATCAGCAGAGAAAACTGTTAATAATTCAGCAATTAAATAGTCTTTTCGTTCAAATGAAAAGATAACGTGTGGGTATTTAATTTCATTTGTTTGGTTGTTGTTGTTTGACAATTTGTTGGTATTGTTCATCCAATCTCAAGACTTCCTTAATGTTTTTAATATCATATGAAGCTGGGATAGCGTCAAGATTACTAGTGTAAACAATATCTGTATATAAAAGTTCAGAGAGTTTAGGTGTTGCATGTGATTGGAAAATAGGAAGATAGAAAAGAGCGATGTGTTCTTTATTAAAATCTCTAAAATAAAAAACCCATTCACAACAAGTGTTTGAATATAGAATGTAACCAAGGTTATAGAAAATATCTTGAAAACGAACCTGTCTAGGCTTAAAATTTTGGATATATCTAAAAGTATCAGCGTTGGGTGTTCTTTTAAACAATACTTCTAGTCTGTGCTGAGAAGTTTTGTGCATACCTGTTAAAGTTTTGTCGAAGAAGATTCTTTCAGTACAGCGAGACTGAACGTTGTGATTTGAGTGTTGTTGTTGTTGCTTCCGTGAGCAGATTTTTGAGAGTTTTCTGTGAGCTCTCAGTGAAGTCGAGGAAGTTAAAAGATAGAAAGGGTGAAGAACTGTACTGTGAGACAGTTCTTTTTTGTTAAAGAGAGAAGTGAGACGTGAAAATTACTAAGAAAGTGAGAGATTTTCTAACTTGAGAATTAGAAGAGTTAAGAAGAGAAGTTTAGTAGCAGATTGTTAAATAGTGTTGAAAGGAAAGAGAGAAGAGAAAAGCAACTAAGTTTCAAGAGCGGTGGACTGAAAAGTGATTTTAGACGATATGATTTTACCTGACCACTACTTCTTAGTCGGGTACAAAAAAGTTACCGAATCATATCTTGGCAAATAAATGAGATTAGGTTATTGTTCCCGGACCGATATGTGGGTAGGTTATTAACTTAATTTTCAATTAATTTCCTTTTTATTTTTATCGTGGGGAACGGCCTGTAATTCCCTTCTTTTCATTTCCTGATGAAGGGGTTTTTGTGGTTCTGCTAGGGTAGCAGATGAAGAAATAGTCCGTGTGCTTCGTTTACTGGGCTTATGGGTTTGATTAACTTTCCCAGTGAAAGTAATTGTATTACAGGGGAGAGGGGTGAAGGAGCTATCCGAATTATTCCTCTCGTATAAGAGAACGAGGGAATTGTATTTTTATCTGTAGTATATTTAGTAGCTACTAAGCGTGTTATGTTAACTTGTATTTGGCTATTTAAAGCGAGAAGATTGATCCAACATGTGTTCTATTAAGGAAGTGTGAATGGTTTTAAGTGTGCGGTGTTTGTGAAACCGAAATTTTTGATTGTGGTATAAAGATTCTATCGTCCTTTATTGGTTGTCGTCGAAGACGACTGTTTCTTGTAGTGTAGATTTCCGAAGTGTTTTTGGGTGTTTCAGACGGGTTACGAGGAGGTTAGGGGGGAGGTGATCTGTGGATGGTATCTTTAAATTGTCTTGACTGATCCAGACAGTCTTCGACTTGGTAAGGGGTGGCTTTTTGGTAAGGGATGGAGTTTTAAAAGTGGATTATCAGAGAAGTATTTCTCCATTTGTTCTTGAACGAAGAGTTCTTTGGGTTAAAATGGCACTATATTACTTCTATGAGGGGTAATTTGTTTACCAGAGAAGTCTTCTAGTTTATACGTAACCAATGTAGGAGTATCTATTATTTTAAAAGCTCCAAATTTTTGTGGTTGGATCCTTTTCGATACTCCGATTTGTGTGGTTTTATTTACAACTAAAACATAAGTGTTTATTTTGAGTGGTTGTGCCGTTCCAAAGCGGCGATTTATAATTGTGCGTAAGTGTTTATTTTGGATTAAAAAATTATGTACTTCGTTCTAAATTTCCGAGTGTATCTTTTCACGATTAAGAAACCATTGTGCAAAGGTTCCTTCCAGTAACTTTTTAATTTGTTGGCGATGACCCAAGTATGTGTATGGTTAGGTAATGAAATACAAGGCGAATTTTCTGTAGATTTACAGTTCCCTAAGCTATCTGTAGTGAAAGATAGGTTGAACATTATAGGTTTCTTGGGTTTTTGACCAAATACAAGTTAATATGGTGAAAGGTTCATATTGGTTCTGACTTGTGAATTGAATGCAAACGGAAAGACTTGTGAGTCTAAGGCTGTTCGAAGAAATGTGTTTAATTGGCGATTACTGTTTTCAACGAGTCCATTAGACCCCGGTGCGTATGGTGTACGTTGTTTTGAATTGTACATTATATGTACGGCAAAAATGTGTGAATTATCCGTTAATGTATTCATTTCCGCTATCTATTACCAAAATATCTGGAATGCGGAATTTGACAATCCACTGATCAAATAAAACTGTGAGTGCATTTGTGGCATCATTTTAGACAAAATAATATGTAAATGCGTCTACAATAACATAGACGTAAGAGTTTCCATCAGAAGACGGTGACATGGGACCTTTTGTATCCATTGAAATACGGTGATTGAAGTATGGTGAAACTTCGAGAAATGGTTGTTGTGGCATGGAGGTTTGGCATGGATTTGCCATTAAGAGGTTTGGCATGGATTTGCTAGTCTGGCAACTTAGGCAATCTTGTAAAAAATTTGCTACCCATGTATTAATGTTTCGAAAATATAATCATTTTCCGTGATTGATGCGAGTGTTTTTTCACGACCAGGGTGTCTTGAAGGATTATGAGAGTGTGCTTTATAAAAAGTAACTAGGAGAAGAGAGAGTGGTAGGCAAATTTTTGGTGACGTTGTTTCTTGTATGTAATACAGCGGATTAATGTCTTCGTTAATGCTTATGTTTTGAAAAAGTCGGTGATAATGTAGTAATCTTTTTTTTGCTCGTATTGTGAGTGAAGGGGTTGGGGGAAACTTTTGTAGTGTTTCCAAAGTGAAAGTTGTCTTAAAACTGTGTCTTGTTGTTGTGTTTGATAGAGGAGTGTATCATTTATTTCAGTTTGTTCATCATAGAAATAGTTTTAGAGGGTTGGGGACTTCAGTATAAAGTTGTCCATTGGGAGTAAAATTTTTATAGTATTTATTAATTCAGCGTAATTTGCGTAGTGGTTGAATTGTATGAAAGGTTCTGTTTTGTTTGTATTTTGTGTGACATCTGTGTGTTGTATAATAGGATAATTTTCTGGGAGTGAGTAGTTATTTTTACCCTTTTGTAGTTTTTGTTGGTGCATTTTCTCCAAGGGCTGTGCTTTAGTTTTGAATTCATAATGTGAGACTGGGAGATGAAGATCATTTTCTAGTTGTACTTTGAAAAAGTTATCTTTAATCTGTAAGTAGATTGGAAAGTGTGGTGATTCAACATGAGTGTCTGTAGATACTGAATTAATATATAATTTTGATACAGCGTAGTGACATTGTATAGGTTGTGTATTTTGATTGTGCGTCATAAAGAATTTAGTCGAGTCTGATATTTCGATTATGCGGAGACTGTGTTCGTCTTGTGTTGTTGTCGTCAGTGAGCGACTTAGAAGCTCTGGACGTGAAAGATTTTTTCCTTCCGTCCAAATTATTTGTAAGTTTGGAAATTTGAGTAAGATTCATTGAAAATTGTAAACTCTGTGATTTGGTTTATTCTTTTGTGTGAATAAGAATAAAATTGGTTTATGGTCAATGTATAATATCATTGGGTGCTTAGATCCTTGAAAATGGAATTCATATTCTGAAAGTGCATATATGATGGCTGAGCATTCGCGAAGAATAGTGGATAAACTAAGTTCTGTGGTGGAAAATAGACGAGAGTTTGCCGACACTACTTCCGTTTTTCCAAATTGATTTTTCTTGGAGTGGTGCTGCTCCAATGCCAGAGTTAGAGGCATCGCAGAGACAATAGAAGGGTTTTTCTGAATTAGGAATTGCGATTTCCGTCCGTAAGTTCTTTTTGGCTCTATCAAATAATTGTTGTAATTCAGGAGTCCATTTAAAATCAGTTGTATCTCTGAGTTGGAGATAAAAAGGTCGAAGAATGACTTGTAGGTTGTAAATATTTTTTGAAGTAGAGGTGAGAAATCCGACATAACTTTAAATTTCTATTTTATTCTTGGGTAGTTGCAGTCTTAAAAATCCGTCTGTTTTTGATTTGAGTGGGTGTATGTGATTATTTTGAATTTGGTGTCCTAAAAATTTAACTGTGTCTAAGAAGAAGAAAGTTTTCTGGATTGGCTTTGAGGTTTTCATTCTCTAAAATAATTTGATATTGAGTAAGTGTTTGCAACATTGTGTCTGTTGTTGTGTCTTGGATGAAGACGTCATCCAGATAAGTGATTATTTTGTTTTTTCTAATTAGTGGTTTGAAATTACTGCTCATGAAGGATGAAAATGCTGCTGGGCCAATAGAAATACCATAGAATAGGCGTTTGTAACAGTATTGTTGTCCAGCAATCTCAAAGTTTGTGAGTCGCTGTGATGGTTTTTCAAGTGGCATTTGATTGTATGCACCGTTCATATCAGCTATATAGAATATTGGTCCTTTAATCCGTGTTAGAATAATCTGTATTGGTTCTATGGGCCAACTACATTTTGTTTCGTCAATCATTGTGTTTAATTAATGGGCTTCCAGGGCAATTTCTATGGATTCCCTTTTTTTGAGGACGATTACTGGGTTAATGAATGTAGTTCGGGTGGTTAAAGAGACTGTATTTACGGGTGATATGATATCAAATTGTGTTAAGATGTCGAGTAAGTGTTGTATTCTATCTTGTAATTGAAGTGGAATAATAGTAGCTCTTTGTTTTTTTTAGTATAGCTGTTGCTTTGAGGGGGAGATTTAGTTCTATTTTAACTTTCCCAACATCAAATTTGGAAGTTGCGTAACATTTTTGAAATTGTGTGATGAGAAGTTGTGCTAATTTATCAAATTGTGTTTGTGTTAATTTTGTGTGTTCAAAATTAAACATGGTGAGAAATTCTTTATCCGTTTCGGTAAACTTTAAGACATCAAAGGGTAAAGATTTAAACAATAGAGATTTATAAGTGTTTCTCACGTACCTTGTGTGAGGTAATTTAAAGTATAAGCATCCATGAGTTCAGTGAGTTAATTTATGCGATATTTTGGGGGTTGATGGTCATTGAGTGAAACATCTTGTTGTGCACATCCAATAATTCCTTTTACGAGTGTTAATGGTTTATTTAAGGGATTTGGTATTAAAATTTGGATAAATGATTGTTATGATTGATAGGGATCTTCGAGATTGTTTATATCAATTATAGAGAAAAACATATTTTTGCGTAGTGGTATAAATGAAAAACCAGATGCATAAAGGATTGTACCGCTCGCATTTTTGTTTTTACATTCATATGCGGTTAAGGAATACATTAAAATACGGTGTTCGGATAGTGTAAAATTTACTAGGTGATCTTCAATTACTGGAAATGATCGTGAATTATATGGGGTTGGTTTAATTAATGAATCGCAAAATTTCAGTGACTTTACATCATTATTATGTTTGATCTCGAGTGTATGAGATGAACATTTTATTGAAAGGTGTGCCAAGAATATAAAACTTCATGTTTGATAAATGGAAAGTGAGTGTAAACGAAGTGTTTTTGGGGGTTCGACTCTCGGTTACATCTGGGTAGAGTGTAAGTTTTACTATGCCTTTTGATTGTAAATTAGAATTATTTGGTGCTGAGAGAACAAATGTTGATGCTTTCAGCTATAGTATGTGGTAGTCTTTGATTTCGTTCCAAGAGTCAGTTTTTAATATATTAAGTGTTGCGCCAGAGTCTAGTAGAAAACCTATTTCTAGATGTGGTTGGGAGATTGTTTTCTTATGATCAAGTGTTTGTTGGTTGTGTATGAATTGTGAGTAGTAGTACTCATATGTTATTTTTACAGGAAGTAGGGAGAATGCATTCTTCTGTGAGAGTGTTATGATCTTCTTGGCAATTGAAATATTCGTCTTGTGTATCCAGATTTAATTCTAAATGTAAATCGTTAAATTGTTGTTTCCTCGGAGACATTTGTACTGTCTGTATTTTCGACAGTCGACGTGGTGTTGTCCGATTGTTCTTGATCTAATAATGATTTAATATTATTTCTAACATTGCGAAGTCGATTTTGTGAGAACAGTCGTCGTGAGCGATTTCCGTCTCAATTATATTGAAGGGATTGTGGTCTAGAATTTTATTGTGACTTGATTTGAAAATTTGGTCTTGGGTATGGTGAACCGTTTCCACTCGGTGGTTTGAAGTTTCTACTTCCGCAAAAGGGTTTTGAGTTATTTTGTGAGAATTTTTTTGGACTTCTGTGTCTGGAGTGATTTTTGTGTTCTCTGCTGTTGCTGCAAGAGCGATGTGAAAATGGTAGTTGTTTGGTTGTCATATTAGTCGATGTGACTTGTCTGTTGGGAAGGTTTTGGTTACCTTTCATTGCTTGATTGAAACTTTGTGTTTGAAAATTAGGCTTATCAAGTGGTTTTGTATACCTTTTCTCAGGGCACGTAGAATTACTATGTCCTGAACGTGAACAATTTTTGCAAAATTTTAAGAAGAGTGGTTTTCCTTTGAAATTAGTATCGTTTGAATATTTTTGTCGTACTACGTTCATTCGGTGGGCAATATCTTGTTCCATTGTGTGTATATCATCTACCGTGAGATTGTCTATATCAAGAGAGAGGTTATTAATTTAGGGTGAAAGAGTGGAGTTTTTATTTAGTTTGTGTCTGTCAATTTGTATTCTTGTAGTGTCTTCTTGGTGTATTTTTTCAACAAGTTGTGCGAATGGAAGTTGTGGTTCCAATGTGGTTGATTTGTGATTTGCAATCTTTTTAAGTGCTATTCTAGCTAGTTGTGGATCAAGTGCTTTGACGAGTGCGTCATTCATTTGTGCATTCCGCATATTTGGGGCGTTGTTAACATATTCTTTTTGATTCATTTCTTCTGTTCTAAAAGCTAGCGTCTTAATTTGTTCACCAAGAGCACGTGTTATGCTTTCTAGTAATAACATCGCTTGTGTTTGCGAATGTTGATTATCGAATGTTTTCTGAAATTCGCGACAAAACGCTCGCCAAATTTTTTTAATATCTAGTGGAACATGTGAATACCATTGTTGTGCTGGTCCTATTAGGGCCGTTTGGATCATGGCAATTCGTTTCAACATCCAGTTTTCACAAAATGGCGAATCAGTCCTGCTGTCATTATCATATTTGCTGTGATAGCGTTTAAAAACTCTTCTGTTGTATATGCTTGATCAGTACCATCAAACGGTCTTAAAGATTGTTGCATTGGTACCGAGCCACCTAGGTAGGGATACATCATTTGTGTATTTCTGCAAACCACAGATGATGGCGTTTGTGTAGACGCCGCTTGTAAATAAAAAGGGGTCAGTGCGTTTGTATTTTGTTGTGTACTTTGTGAATTCTTTTGTCTAACAATATTTACTAATTGTTGTGGAGTGATTTGGATATTTTGAGTAGTCCCTTGTGTCGGTTGAGTTGAATTATTAAGAATGATGGGTTCGGTATTAAAGTATACGGAATTCTGTCTGTGTAGAAGTGGTTAAGGTGTGTTTAAATTTGGTAATGTTGGTATAGTTGTGTTTAATGGGTTTGAATTTCGTGTCAATTCATTTGAGTTTACAGGTTGTCTGTGCTGGTGATTTTGGTAAATATGTGTGTTATCAGTTGTATTAGTAGTAGAGTTATTGTGGTTATTTTTTTTCATTATCTTCAAGATCAATTAATGTGTTTTACCGTGTGTGATGAAAAGAGTGTTCCATCATCAAACAGAGTTGAGTTGAAATCTGTTTCAGTAGTTTCGTTTATACGGCTTTCTAATTGTTGAGAGTGGATTATTGTATCCATATTTTCAACGGATGGGATTTCCAGGGAAGTGTTTGTGTTTTCTGTGATATTCGTTCAAGTAAATGGTTATGCTTCCGCATTATAGTTTTAAATTTCTATATTTTGGTGGTTAATGGATAATTTTTGAATAGTTTACAATGCGATTTCCGTGATGTTTACGAAATTTTGTAGAAGCCAATTGGAATCAAATATATAATGGAATGTTTCTGGTAATTTAGCGATTATTCAAGGATAAGTTTCTGCTATTAGTTTGGTGGCTGGAAAGATGTGTCTAACCAGACTTTTCCAAAATCTGTGTAGATACCAAGATAAAAGTGTAAGAGAATCAAAAATCTCTTCTGCGTTTAAGTGTGCATCAGTGACAGAGCTTATGTATATTTTGAAAAGTTGAGTTAATTCTTCTATTTCCTGTTGGGCGATTTTGAGTACGTTTTTTTTCGAGAGTAGTGTTAAGTGCAGGTGCAAGGCGTTTAAGAAATTCGAAAGAAGATTTTCAGACCAAATTCCGTTAAGGAATTTAAAGAGTGTTTCTGATAATGGGTGAAACGGAGTATCGTATATTAGCGAAATATAACTATTTGTGAGTGGATCACAAACGAAAAGAACTGAACCTTTTGTGAGTTGAGTTCCGTTAATTTCAACCGAGTATGAAAGAAAGGCGGTTCGTGAAATCTGTGATGCCTTTTCTGTTAAAGAAAGGTGAGGTTGTTCTATTTCATAATAGTGGTTTTTAAGCTGTTTTGCTGTATTTAAGAGGATATTTAGTTCATCTTGGTGTTGATAGAGTTTAACTTCAAAGGGTAAAATTTCGCGTGTTAAACGCTTGTTCTGTTTTGTTAGAACAGCCAGTTGTAATTCATCCGAGTGTGTCGGTACGTGGGAAGAGGGTTGATGAATGTGGTAATAACTTCTATTATTACGGTGGTTAAGAAGTATAGCACCGGAGTCAATGGTAAACAACTGGTGTATCTAACTAAAAGACTGACTACAATTTTTTCAAGTTCTCTATATAAAAGATTGTTGCATTGGTACCGAGCCACCTAGGTAGGGATACATCAATTGTGTATTTCTGCAAACCACAGGTGATGGCGTTTGTGTAGACGCCGCTTGTAAATAAAAAGGGGTCAGTGCGTTTGTATTTTGTTGTGTACTTTGTGAATTTATTTGTCTAACAATATTTACTAATTGTTGTGGAGTGATTTGGATATTTTGAGTAGTCCCTTGTGTCGGTTGAGTTGAATTAATAAGAATGATGGGTTCGGTATTAAATTATACGGAATTCTGTCTGTGTAGAAGTGGTAAAGGTGTGTTTAAGTTTGGTAATGTTGGTATAGTTGTGTTTAATGGGCTTGAATTTCGTGTCAATTCATTTGAGTTCACAGGTTGTCTGTGCTGCTGTTTTCGGTAAATATGTTTGTTATCAGTTGTATCAGTAGTAGAGTTATTGTGGTTATTATTTTTATCATTGTCTACAAGATCAATTAATGTGGTTTACCGTGTGTAATGAAAAGAGTGTTCCATCATCTAACAGAGTTGAGTTGAAATCTGTTTCAGTAGTTTCGTTTATACGGCTTTCTAATTGTCGAGAGTGGATTATTGTATCCATATTTTCAATGGGTGGGATTTCCAGAGAAGTGTTTTTGTTTTCTGTGATATTCGTACAAGTAAATGGTTATGTTTCCGCATTATAGTTTTAAATTTCCATATTTTGGTGGTTAATGGATAATTTTTGATTAGTTTCCGATGCGATTTCCGTGATGTTTACAAAATTTTGTGGAAACCAATTTGAATCAAATATATAATGGAGTGTTTCTGGTGATTTAGTTATTATTCATGGATAAGTTTCTGCTATTAGTTTGGTGGCTGGAAAGATGTGTCTAACCAGACATTTCCAAAATCTGTGTAGATACCAAGATAAAAGTCTAAGAGAATCAAAAATCTCTTCTGCGTTTAAGTCTGCATCTGTGACAGAGCTTATGTATATTTTGAGAAGTTGAGTGAATTCTTCTATTTCTTGTTGGGAAAATTTGTGTACGCTTTTTTCGAGAGTGTGAAGCAGTAGTTTTAAGTGCAGGTGCAAGGCGTTTAAGAAATTCGAAAGAAGACTTTCTAAATAATCCTTCTCTGTCTGAGGGTTTCATTTCAGACCATATTCCGCTGAGGAATTCAAAGAGTGTGCCTGATAATGGGTGAAACAGAGTATCGTATATTAGCGAGATACAACTTTTTGTGAGTAGACCACAAACGAAAAGAACTGAACCTTTTGTGAGTTGAGTTTCGTAAATTTCAACCGAGTATGAAAGAAAGGCGGTTCGTGAAATCTGTGATTCCTTTTCTGTTAAAAAAAATGAGGTTATTGTTCTATTGCAAAATAGTGGTATTTAAGCCGTTTTGCTGTATTTAAGAGGATATTTAGCTCATCATGGTGTTGATAGTGTTTAACTTCAACGGGTAAAATTTCGCGTGTGAAACGCTTGTTCTGTTGTGTTAGAACAGCCAGTTGTATTTCATCCGAGTGCGTCGGTACGTGGGAAGAGGGTTGATGAATGTGGTAATCCATTTTGGTTTTTTCTTTTGTTTAAATATAAGTAGTTTTTGTTTTATTGGGGCTGTGTGCAAATTTTAAGTAGATAAAGAGTAAAAAGCTATGTAATCTAATTCTAATTTTCTTTCTCAAGAGAGAAAGGGGTGTTTTGTGTGAATTCTTTTTACGGTTAGAGTTTGTTAATTCACTGAAAGCCCCAGTTAAAGCAGAGCCGATGTGGGCTCCTTTTACAGCCTTAAAGTATAAACAGCTAGGGCTACTTATTTCTGCGCGCGAAGTAGACTTACCTATATCTCTAAGACCACCCGAATCTGAAAAACACCGAGAGTAAACTTCTATTGTTACGGTGGTTAAGAAGTATAGCACCGGAGTCAATGGTAAACACATGGTGTATCTAACCAAAAGACTGACTACAGTTAGTTCAGTTCTCTCTATATAAAAGAGAATGGTGTCTTCTCCGTCTCCGATTGGTTGAAGGTGCATTTTCAGTATTTCCACTGCTACAATATATATATATATATATATATATATATATATGATGCTGTTTTTGGATATGGTGTTTTTTTACGATTTTTTCTGCATGTCCGGGTGAACCCGAATCTCAGTGAATAAGTTCCGCCCTCTGGTTCATCAGCTGGTAGTCGACAAATTTTACTCTAGCTGATTTGTCTAACGATGATTGATCACGCGTTCTGTGAAATTTCTCCCTATTGCTCACAAAAACAGGGTCAATAAGTTCTGAGCCTCTAAAATTTTGTTTGAAATACTACCCGGGTCGCGAAAAAATTGCAAAAATATGTAAGATAAGCGGTGAAAAGTTAGTTTTTTCACCGCAAATTTCGTACATAATTTTGCGGTGAAATGCGGTGAATGCGGTGAAATTATGTAAGTTCACCGCTAGACTAAGCGGTGATCTTACAAAAATTCACCGCTAAAATATGTAATTTCAGCGCCCACACAAGGGTCCGAATCTCTCACCTCCTGTATGTCATCCACTTCTTCTTCCACTGCGCCATCTCTCACTAAATTCTATTATTTTTTGTTTGAATATAAATCGAATTCACTCTACTTTCTGCAAAACATGCGCGGTGAATTTTTGTAAGATTTGCAATTTTTGGCGCTGAAATTACATAATTTAGCGGTGAAATGTGGTGAAATTTTGTAAGTTCACCGCTTACTCTAGTGGTGAAATTACATAAGTTCACCGCTTAGAAAAAAGTGTCAAAAAGATGTAAGATTAAGGGGAAGTTTCAGTGGGAAGGCAAATCTAACAACCTCCACACTCACCATTAATATCACCGCATTCTTTGCTGATCTCAAACATCTTTAACAATTTTTTTAAGCGGTGAATTTATGTAAGTTCACCACTAAGGTGAGCGGTGAATTTATGTAATTTCTCCGCATTCACCGCTTATTTTACATAATTTGGACGCTTTTTTTCGAAGCTGTGAATTTATGTAATTTCACCGCTAAATTCAGCGGTTAAATTGTGTAAATTCAGCGCTACCAGGCGATAAAGTTTTTTTTCACCGCTTTCCCTGCCTGATTTACGTAATTTCACCGCATTCACCGCTTATCTTACAAAAATTTCCGCAATAACCGCTGATCTTACATAATTTTGCGTTGAATGGCGGTGACACCTCGACCCGGGTAAGGGATATTTTCAATACGTGGTAGACAATCGTAAAACTTGCCTGACTTTGAGTTCGACTTCTATTTTTATCTAAATTTCTTGAGCAATATTGGCAATTCTTTTTTCTAGCGTTTTATAACCGAAAAAATGAATAAATAAACTGGAAAATAAGCTTCAAAACGGTTGGCAAAAAATTTCAGCTTTACAGTACAATACCACACACAGAAAGAAAAGTGCAGTAAAAATTTAGATTGATTTAGTTTTCTTATTCAAGATTGATTCTTCATTTCATGATACAAAACACTGGGTTACGGGTGGAGTCACAAAACTCTTTCTGTTCCTAATTCAGCTGGCTTGTTTCCAGATGTATAGAGGAGAATAATGATGTATCAAAGACGGGCCAGGATTTGGTGAATTTCGCGGTGAACTTTTGTATGAAATATCGATGCGGAGATTTTTTGTAAGAACAGCGGTAAATTTCGAGTGAATTTTTGTGAGAAAGGCGGTGAAATGTGGCGAATTATTAATTTTTCACCTCATTTACCCCAATCCATTTCGTATTTTTTTACAAAAATTTACCCAAAAACTCGGGCGAATGATGCAGCAAGTCAAGCAGTTTGTGTCCTATTTGCCTTATCGGCGGTTTACAGAATTAAAGAAAGGAGTCGGGGATTAAAATGACAGGTTTTAATAATCTATTTTATAAAATGGGATGTAGTGTCCATCAAAAGTATATGATGGATTGTTAAATGTGAAAAATGTCTTACTTTCAAAAAAAATCTTAGCAATTCAACTGCAATTTTCCCCCACATTTACATATCCTACCTAATTCTGCCTTTAGGGTTTTAACATTAGGTTTAGCTTTCAACTCTTATTGAAAATGCCCACTATTTCTTAACTTTTTCTGATTTCCGTTACTTTTCCGGATTACATTATCATTCAACCAAAACGTTATTCTAGAATATCAAAGCTCATTGATCCTGAATCAACAAATGTCTGCATTTTTTCATAACTAAAAGATAAGAATGCTCTGAATTGGGTTTTTGGAGCCTCAACGGAAGAACAAATGCTCAACATCTTATTGAAGTTTTTTTATTGTATATCCAAGCAGCCGCTAGGGCTCATGAAGTGATTTCAAAGTTTACATAAGTAATTAACATCGTCTGCAAAATCAAAGTGGTTTTTACTGGAGTCTCGGCTTTATTCTTTTTCAGTTCCTTGCATTTGTGCGTCTTCTTTTATCAGATAAAGTAGGAAAAATGATGAATTACTTAAACTATTGTTTTTTCCTCTATGCGTTACGCCAATTTCTACTCGTGCTGTTTCAAGACGAATTTTGCATTATCTAGCTAAAATCACAATAAAACTGGTCGAAGCACTCGGCTTGTCCGTATCTTTGGCATTTCGATACTTTAAAACATTTTAAAAAAGTTAATTTCATAGGTTTTTCCTATAATTTTCTGTTAAACTTAGTGAAAGAAATGTACTTGTGCCTAGTAAAAAAAGTAAAATGAAGTTTCATTTCACCATAGCTTATCTAGGAATTCATATTAAATTTATTCTTTGTGTTTGGATGATGTATTAGATGTACTATGTCAGCTTCATAAACACCTACCTACTTTGTAACCCATGATGGCGACGACAAGAAAACATTAAAGATAAAAAAACCAAATTTTTCAGGAAAGTCATTTCAGAAGCTTACATTTTGTACCCTTACATTTCAGCCTTACATTTCAGTAGCTTCAGTCTTCTGCCTCGGAAACGGTTATAGTCATTTGCTGAATTGTAAGCTCAGCAATACCAATTTATTAGCTAAAAGGTTAGTGGAGCAAACATTATACAAAATAATTAACAAACATTTAGAGTTTTTTTGCTTTTAACTCTAATGTTTCCGTTATAAAAAAGATTGGTTGACTTACGGTACTTTAAAATTTTTGGTTGGTTGAATGTTAAGCCATCTTCAGATTTTACTTGAAGCATCTGCTGAGAGCTAACGTCATAAAAAATTTTTCTTTAAGTTTTATTTTTGGAAGGGTTTCCAGAAACAAACGAGTTTTTTAAAGTTAGGCGATTTATTAAATCAAAAGTTTTGTTAATTTTTTTTCAGTTGCATAATCATTTTAAAGATTCTTTCGAAGTGTGTGCGAACTAGATTTTAAAATTATCAGACAACCAAAGTTTTTTATCGTTTTCATCTTTTACGTTTGTAATTATATCCACAAATGGAATATATTCATTTTCAACATTTCCGGATATAAATTATTTAAAAATCGCACTTCATTTTCTTAACTTCCTCTCATTTTCTGATTTCAGATTGTTCGCGTGAACTGAAATGGCCCATATTAGTGTTTTTTTACTGTGTAATATTTGGAAAAAATGCAAAGCATCGCAAAAATCAGTTTAATTTTTTTTGATCATTTTGCTTTTTTTTTTGCTCGTTATCATTGAAAAAGATACAGACCCTTTTTAAATCGAGGTTGCTTGATTTTTGAGAAACAATTTGAACTAGGAAAAATTTCAGTACTTCGCATATGGGATTTGAGATAACTGCCCACCATCAGGAGACTGGTGATATTTGTAAAAAAAACCAACAACCGGACGCTAAACGGCAAGAAGTTGGTGAAAAATGGGAGATTTTTGATACATTCATATATAAAGGTTCGAAAAAATAAACTGTCCTGTGTTTTTTTGCGATTATTTTAGGTTTTTACTATTTAATATAAATAATTAATTTCATACGTTTTTTTTCGAGGAAAGGATGAATTTATGGGGCGCTTCATTAATTGATTTAACTGCTTGTTTGGTTGTTTGGCTTCTTCTTTGAGAAATCATTCTTTGTATTACCAAATCTTTCTCCATTGAAAGAGATAAATTTGATTTTAAGAGAATTTTTTTAAAAAAAAACGACTTTTAAGCAATCAGGCTGTTAATTGAAAAAGGTGGGAAAGGTTGAAACTATGACAACTGTTATTTTGTTTCCTATCCAATGCCAGTTAAATTGTTTTGAAACAAATCAAAATGAAAAGTCAGGTGGAAACCGACTTGGCTACAATCGAGAGAGCTATCGTAAATGGACATAATGCTACAAAAAAGGTAAGAATTTCCGGATTGAGAAATTTCCCCAGCTAACTTTCCTTACACTTCGCATTTTGTAGATGAGTAGTGATTTAATTTGACCTGAACATTATTTCAGTGGAATGACATACGTCTACAAAAATGAAAAGATTAACAGGGAGAAGTAAGTGGCTCAATTTTTGGTTATATTTAAGTACATTTCGAAGTACATTGCGATGATCCTTCTTAGATGTTCCTCTTGAATTTGACCCCCTTTGCGATGATCCCTCTTGAATTCCTTAAACAGTTTACAAACTTTCCTTTTGTTCATTTAAACGTTTTCGAAGTACATGGCGATGATCCCTCTTAGATGCCACATCAAAAACCATTATAGTTCCATCCAAGTCAAGTCATATTTTCATGCATGATCTTACTATTATTTCTAAGAAGCATTGAAGCCTTATATGATCCGGGTCTGTTTTTAAATATTTTAGATATTAAAGGTAGTACAAGCAGAGTAACACGTTTTTGATGGTTTTCTCAAAGATCAAACCTTTACTATCTTGAATATTGTGTTTAAAAAATCATTATGGCTTCGGATATCATGCCTAAGTCATTATATGTGATCTTGGTAATTGTTTCTCAGATTAAGCAAAAATTCTAGAACTGCAACTATTGGGTATGGTATTTAAGAAGGCTGTTCACTTCAATATCACAAATTTTAGGTTATATGCTCTTCGATATGGTATCAAATAATCCTTTATAGTATTCTGTATGGTTTTTAAGAAATCTTTACGGTCTTTCGTTTTGTATCTAAGACAAAATATATGATATTGGAAATGTTTCTAAGATTCAGCATAAAAAAATAGCATACAAATGAATGTTTTTCACGTTAATTCAATTTCCTTTAACCATAAAAACGGATGCACAGTTTTTATTTGGATTTTTTTATGGCAGTAGACTTCTTTGGTCTTCGATATGGAATCTAAGACAAAAATCAATCTTTTGTTTTTCTAAACCGTTTTTTAAATGGTGCTTTTTGTTGTTGTCTTTTTCAAGGTAATTCAGGCTACCTCAAATATTAAAGAAAAATGACGCGGAAGATTTTTACATGTATGGTTTTTTATGGGCCATAGATCTCTATGGTCTTGGATATGGATCCTAAGGCACCATGTATCCATTTTTTCTAAACCTTTATTTAAACTTTCCTTTGTCTTTCTTTCTTATCAAGTTAATTGAAATTCCTTTAACAATAAAAAACAGATCCTCATTTTTTAATTTTATGGTCTTTTTTGGGCCATAGATTTCTGTGGCCTTGGATATGGAACTTAAGTGACCAAAAGGAAAGTTTGTCATTTGTTTAAAAAAATCAAATTATGTCACATTGCGCTTAATATGCGATCCAAAATTCGTCATTTGAGACCTTTGTTCTAAGATACCATACACACGATACATGATTTTGATATGCTATCTAAGATGGGTTTATCGTGGTCAGTCCGGGTAGATGATGTTTAAGCAAAATTTTATGGAGTTTTTGGCTGCAACGTTTTATGTCATCGCATACGTCTTTTTACATTGGGCCATATATATCAATTACTAAAACCGGATTATGAAGATAACCATTCGACTTCATAGGCGACGTGGAATAAAAATTCAAATTGTTTGTGCAGTTAGTATACTTTAGTGCTGATTCGAGCTTCTAATTGTTCCTCAGAAAATTTCACTGCTGCCTTAAAATTTTTAAAAAGTACGTTTTCTTCCTTAAAAATTGTAAATTGTTTGCTCCTTGATATGAGACATATCCAGGATCAGATTTTAAACAGCAACCGTGCAATAAAAATACAGACGCACTTCACAACCACAGTGCGTTCTTACTGTCTGATCATAACGCACACCTCAACCTGGGTAAGGACGAGAATATTTCAAAATGCGGAGCTGCAATAATAAGCCGACAATGGATTCTCACAGCAGCTCACTGTCTCAGGGAAATAAGTGAGTAAATCAGGGTGGCCTCTCGCCTCATCAATGTTGATACAATCAAATAATATCCGGAACGTATTACCATTACATCAGGTTATATAAGATGTTCGTTTTAAACGACGCCCATATTTTCATCATGTCAGGGTCAGTGGTTTGAGTCCCAACCCCAGATTTATCCGCGCTAAGTTTCGCCAGCCTGGGTGCATTCTCACCCACGCTGGCAAAACTTAACCAAAAAAACTTGATTTGACTTAGAGAAAATCACTTTTTCAGAGGTAAAATTTCTTGTAGGGGGGCAACTTACGGCTGTTCCAATATTCACTAGAGAATAACTGGATAGATCCTAAACTCATAGAATATCATAACATGATTTTTTTAAAAACTCGAAAAACTCTATATGAGACACCTGATGCCTACAACTTGGAAAAAAATTCAAAAATTTTCAAATTTTTTTTCGAAAAATTTTCAGTTTTTCAAAGTCCTAAAATTGTCTGAAATGGATTTTGCGCTATGAAAGAGCACTCAAAAGTGATTTTTTGTTGACTTCACTTTTTTCACCTAAGTAGTATAGGGGTCGAAACATAAAAATTTTGAATTTTTTGAAAATTTTCTAAATTTTTTGGAGTCCTAAAATGGTCTGAAATGGATTTTGCGCTATGAAAGAGCACTCAAAAGTGATTTTTTGTTGACTTCACTTTTTTCACCTAAGTAGTATAGGGCAGAAACATATAAAAATTTCGAATTTTTTGAAAAAAATTTTCAAAATTTTTCAAAGTCCTAAGATGGTCGGAAATGGATTTTGCACTATGAAAGAGCACTCAAAAGTGATTTTTTGTTGACTCCACTTTTTTTCACCTATGAAGTATAGGAGTCGAAACATGTTGTTATTTGTCTCCACGATCCAATAATATTATATCTTGTAAACAGATTTTGACCTTCAGCGCTGATAAACTCTGTCCTCTAAACATTGGCGAGCAAAATATCACAACCGAAGACGACAACAATTTTTTGATTTTCTGAGCATGCTTTTTTGAAAATCTGAATTTTCTACACCTAGCTAGCTACCATATTAAAAACTATGAAGATTTTTTACAGAAAAGAAATTGAATTCATGCTCTTTGTCTTTGAATCCTTGGCAAGAAAATGATAAAATGTTGCAACACAGAAAACAAAAACAACTTTTTGATGTTCTGAGCATGCTTTTTTGAAAACATATTTCCTTACACTTATTCAGCTAACCTTCTAGGATTGAGCAAGATTATTTACAGGAAAAATGTATTTGAGATAAATTGTTGAGAGATAAACAAAAAATTGAGCTAAGTAAAAAGAATCAATTCTGTAAAAAACTGAAAAATTTGGTAGAAAAACTATGATACGCAGGAGCAGTTGAACTTTTTAGTTAAATAAAGTAGAATGATGGGAATTCATCAAGAGCTTGAATCAGACAAAAAGTGTTATGATGTACAAGAAGAGTGGTTTCCACTGGAACTGTAAAAATAGCTAAATTTTCAAAAGTTAATCAGCCACTTGATCAATTAAGCAAGAGGAAACACAACCTCTGTATCTGCAGGGATTGCTAGAAACAGCTTCAGTCAGTAGTGTATAAGTCTTGTTTGCGTATTGGGAATAACACTAATGGATATTTCGTGCTGTGACTGAAATCTTAAACAAAAGCGAATCGCTTCTTCAGTAAATGGTTCCAACATACTGAATATACATATACTCAACTATTAAACAGTGGAAGTAAATTATCAGAGCACCTCAGGCCAGCAAAAATCGAATGAGTGCATTATTGTTCTTTCTTGAATCAAATTTCCTGTGCATTCAGTAACCCTGTGTTAATATTTTGGATTACTTATTGTTCTGTTGACGTTTTGGATTAACATAACCGTAAAGATATTTGATAGAGCATCGGAAAGAGTAACATCCAAAGGAATTTGAAATTGAAAGCAGCAGAGTCTATATAACATATTATTGGGTTATGAAGCCTGACGAACATCTCGGAATTGAACACAACACTAGTGCTACCTACTACTGCTACTGCCTACTACTACTATCTACAACTACTGTCTACAATTAGTACCTACTACTAGTACTACTACTACTACTATTACTACTACTACTACTACTACTACTACTACTACTACTACTACTACTACTACTACTACTACTACTACTACTACTACTACTACTACTACTACTACTACTACTACTACTACTACTACTACTACTGTTTCAACACTTTAATTCCAAATATGAAATAAAGGCACGGTTGGCAACAAATACAAATACAAATACAAACAAAACAAGAAGAGTTATTTGTTTGGTTATTCTGTGAAGTGCTGTACGACGAAATTGTTGAAGGCATTCTTTGACCCGGTTGCTGCTTTCTCCTGCAATCTGGTGAACGATACTTTGTTTCGTACACAGTCTCCTTCGATTTGACTCATCCACGTTTTCCGTTGCCCCCCAGGAGCGCGTCTGGCATGGGCGTATTGATCGGGCGGGTCCCAATCGAAGGCACTGCGGGCTAATCTTCCTGGTTCCATTCTCTGGATGTGTCCGTACCATTTTATCCGTTTGAGCATGATCATCGTGGATAGTTGGGGCATTCGTGATCTTGACATAATTTCTTCGTTCGTTGCTTTCTCCAGATATGACACACGTAGAATTCTCCGAACACAACCACAGTGGAAACTCTCAAGTTTTCTTTCCATTAATTTCGAAAGAGTCCAAGTCTCTGAGCTGTACAGCACGGCTGATAAAACGAGTGCTTTGTACAAATTGCACTTGAGGTGCACGCTGAGCTGCTTGCTCTTCCAGAGATTTTGGAAGTTAGCAAACCGTTGTCTACCTTCTGCAAGTTTGCAATTGACTTCCTGGAGGTCTCCATGCTTGAGGCTGACATATGATCCGAGATACTTGAACGCTTCTATGTTTTCAAACTCGTTTCCGATAACATCTTGTACTTTGCAGGAAAACACGCGTGTGGCAGCTGCTTTAGGTTTGCCACAGTATCTCGATTGGTGAACTTTTCGGCCATTGACTGTTTTGAACTTCCTTTCACACTTGTCACAGGTGAGGCTCGCCTCTAGTTGCTCAAACTTTGACTTGTCGACGACATTCTTTGACAAACCGGCTTTGCAGAATCTTGTTTGGTGCACTTTGCGTCCGGTAACTGTACTGAATTGCCGCTGACAGTTCTGACATCTTAAAGACTCTTGATCAGCCACCGCTGACCCACTCTCATTTTCTAGCGACTCTAAATCCGCTACTGCAGATTGTTGTTGTGAAGCTACCAACGCTGGCTTAGCCTCCGCTAAGCTTTTCAATCTGAGCTTCCGGCCATCTTGTGTTTCGAACCAGCCCGCTTTCTTTTTCGTTCCCAGCAGCACCTCCGTGCCGATGGTTAGTCGTGACTGGCTAGATGTCTCTGCCAGGAGTCCTAGTTTGACTTTATGTGTTCCAGTGAGTATCTCCACGTTCTGTTGGATACTAGGCACTGCAACAACATTTGGGCTGTCGCATTTTACACCCATATTCTTTGTTTTGGCCACATTAATCTTCAGACCAGCGGCTTCCGCTAGGGCCTCGATTCGATGTAGGTTTTCTTGCACCTCACTGTCTGAGACCCCCACGAGAGCAACATCATCAGCAAAATCTAAGTCAGCCACCAATCTCCCAATGTCTAATCCTCCATGCACCGAGTTAGCTAAAATGTAGTTGATGACAAGGCCGAATAGGATTGGGGACCACACATCACCCTGCCTAACGCCTGTTCTGACATCAAATAAGCGTCCCTTCTCACCTTCGGCTTTGACTCGACATTTGAATCCATCATAGCTGTTTCTTATGATGTTTATCACTTTTTGCGGCAGACCATAGTGTTTCATTATCTGGTACATCTGCTCACGATCGACAGAATCGAATGCCACTCGAAAGTCTATGAAACAAAAGCTAATATCCAATTGAAACGCCATTGATTTCTCTATTATTTGACGCAGGGCAAAGAGTTGATCGGCGCATCCTCTGCTTTTTCTGAAGCCGCACTGCTTTTCCCTTAAGACGCGATCCACTGAATCTTTGCATCGATTGAGAGTAACGGAAGCGAACACTTTGCCTGGTACTGACAATAGAGAGATCCCTCGGTGGTTCGAACACTCTGACCTCTTTCCTTTACTCTTGTATAATGGGACAATTTCTGCTACCTTCCAGTCATCGGGCAGAACTTCCGTCGACCAACATTTATCTATGATGTCCCAGAGCCACTCGACAATACCCTTGTGTGCTTTCAACATCTCACAGGAAATGTTATCGGGTCCACTTGCCTTGCCATTCTTCAACCTGAGGACAGCTTCAAGCACTTCTTCAAATCGAATTGGGCTCAGGTCAATCGGCAAGCTTTCAGCTGCTTCTTCGGGATCCAATCTCGTACTGCAACTGAATGTTGAGGGATTCAGGAGTTGACTAAAATGTTCCGTCCAGCGTTCAAGTCGTTCCTCTTTCGTCCGTAAGTTGACGCCAGTGCTTGAAACTAATTTGGTCAACTGGGGCCTCCAGTTTCGGCAATTCTGCTGTGATGCCCCAAAAACCTCCTTTAAGTTGCCTCTGTCCGCGAAGCTCTGCACTTCTTGGCCTTTGCGTTCAAGCCATGCCCGTTTGTCTGCACGTAGAGCTTTTCTGACTTCCTTACAGCAGTTTGTCGGCTCGTTTCCGGATAAGTTCCAGAGAATCTGGAGAAATCCAAGGTTTGTTCACTCGCTTGTCCGGAAGGAGGCATTTCACTGCTGCTTGGTTCAGGGCTTTTCGAAAATTGTCCCAAGACTGCTCTGTATTCTCGAAATCGCCGCTCTTATCAAGATGTAACTTGACCTCCTGCGTGAATAAGTCACGCGTTGTTTCATCTTGCAGCTTTGCAGAACTGATTCTGGGCGTGAAACATGGCTTTTTCATAGATACTTCCGCAATGACCAGTTCATGATCGGTAATTGTGGTTTTCCCTCTTCTGGTCCTCACATTCGTCAGACATCCTCTATATCTCTCTGCAAACAGAATGTGATCCAGCATCTTTTTTCGACAACTCGGATCGGGAGGGTTGTAGGTGTACCGATGCACTTGTCGATGCTGGAACCATGTACCACCTACGAGCAATTTGTGTGAAGTGCAAAATGATAACAACTTTTCAGAGTTTTCATTTTCTTCACCCATTCCAAACGGGCCTCTGCAGCTCATGGTGTCATTCAACTGGTGTCCAGGCTCTGCATTGAGGTCACCGATGACACAAATACGCTCCCTATGTTTGAAACTGGAAACTAGGTCTGAAAGTTGACTCCAAAACAAATCCTTCTCTTGGAGACTAGCTTCATTCGTAGGTGCGTAGCACACAACAACAACTAGATTGGCTCTCCTCTGAGCCGCGAACTTGACGTAGCAAATACGTTCACTTAGAGCCACTTGTTCTACGATGCTGTTTATCAATGACTTCTTTACAGCAACGCCCACTCCTCCTTGTCTCGACTTTACACCAGACAACCACGAGTCAGACAGGTAGAGCTTGTGGTCTCCGAGATCAATTTCTTGCTCCTGCAATCTCGTCTCCTGCACTCCCAGAATATCCAACTTGTATCGCGCCAGATCCATTTTCAAAGCCTCTAGAGATCCGGCTTGGGTCAGTGTTCTGACGTTTAAAGTTGCAATTCTGAGTTGGTTCCTCGGGAGATTCTTAGCACCCCTTACCCGGGACTCGGGGCCATGGTTGATTGTACTCATTGCTTTGGTGTTTGAAGGCTGAGATACGACTAGTTGCGCCACAAACTAGAAGACCAGTGCCTCGTTAGCTCGACCATGTGAGCGTAGAGCCGCAGCACATGACCTACCCCCAGGGGACACCACGTGGAGGTGAGGTTGGATTTTGTCCCCCACTACTACTACTACTACTACTACTACTACTACTACTACAACTACTACTACTACTACTACTACTACTACTACTACTACTACTACTACTACTACTACTACTACTACTACTACTACTACTACTACTACTACCTACTAGTACTACCTACAACTACAACTAGATACTATTACTAACTACTACAACTACTTATTGGTTCGAAGTTACACTAGTACCTACTACTACTTCCTTTTATTACCTTCAATTTCTACCTATTGTTTACTAACTATCTACAAGAATGTGTTTCTGTTTTTCTAAAAAATGAAAAAATTTCTTATCTCTAGAGACTCGTTAAGCATAAACAACAGAAGCTTTTATCTATCTCAAATTAATTTGTCCTGACTGACACAGACCAATAGAATATACCCGCCAATATTTTCAACAAATCATTAAGTGTTTGAAGTTTTTTCAAAGCTATAAAAAACTTTGTCATATACATTAACTCAGTAATTTTCAACTCAATGTTAATTTGTTAATTAACAATTAAAAAAAATGATATATCAGGTTGATACTTAACTAATCAAATCAATGTAGGGTTTTACTGTTTCGCGAAACAGTCTGATTTTTAGAGCTTCAAATAAGTTTTATTGCTATGTTCTTTTTTTGAAGTGCAAATTTTGTATACTTTTTTCCCTTATGAGGGATCAGTCACAAACTTAAGTCTTTTTGTTCAAATACTGTTTTTTTTGTTCATTCAATGTATGATATCTGATTCCATTTGCAATTAATTGATAGATAAGAAACGCAAACTTTTTAAAAATTTCGAATATGAAAGATTGTATAGCGTAAACATTGACTGGTTCACAATGGCGTTTCACTATGTCTATTTATAATATCAACTTTAGAGAAACAAGCTTTCTTCAAAATTGCCTAGTGTGTACCTTAATGGAAACAAACATTTTACAACGTACCTACATTATCCAAAAAACTTAGGTTTTACTCTATATAGTTGTTTTTGTATGTTTATTCAGAGTCACCTGTTGTTTCAATTGTCAGGTAATACACAACTTTTTCTGAATTCGTACGTTTCATAATTTGTAAAGACTTAAAACTGCTGGGATAGCTTGCCAGAAGGACATGTGTTAGTTGAGTTTCATATTAACCTTAGCTTCGGTTCAGGATGTGTTCCCAGCTAAGACTGTAATTGTGAACTTTTTATTCATTAAAAGTTTAGCGCTACATGATTTTGCAATTTTTGTTATATTAACTTCTTCCTAATTTTATTGAATTTCATTTGGTCATTGTTTATCTGATGACATATAAAATTAAATTAACCTCATGAAACGTTTCTCAACAAAATTAATTGAAACAGTCTTGTTGGATTTGAGAGCTGACACAAAAACCTTAAATTTAGGTGTTAAGGTGAACACATTTTGTTTGTTTTGAACGTCTGCTTACACTCAATCGGCACCAAAGGGTTCCAGAGAAGTACTTTTAGTGGAATATGAAACAAAATTCTTCTTTATTAGTGTTCAAAACTCAACAACCGGAGTCGGTATGACTTTGGATAAGCAAGTATAATAAAATTGTGAAAGATGGCCGATCACTTTACCTAAAAGTTGAACCATTGAGTTCGAGTTCGTGTTTGTGATCTAAAATAGTATTCAAGGATAACTGACTTTTTTAAATAAAACAACTTGTTTTTAAGTATTCAAAACTGAACAAACGGAGGCGGTATGGATTTCGATAAGCAAGTAAAATAAAATGGCGATGCTTGGTCAATCGTTTTACATAAAAGTTGAAGTTTTGAGTTTGTGTCTGAATTTGTGATCTAAAAACACTATTCAAGGATAATTGACTGTGAAAAAAGAGTACTTTTAGTACTAAAAACACAATAATTGGTGACCGTGTAACTGGGAATTACCAAATATAATGAAATGTGATAACTTGGCCTATCGCTCTATTTAAAGGTCAAAGTTTGAGTTTGAGTTTGAGTTTGTGATCTAAAAATAGTATTCAATGGATAATTACGTCATAATAGTTGAGTTGTGTTATAAAGTTGAGAACGCAAAACAATTGAAACACGTTCTCACATTCTATTTAAACTACAGCTTTTTCACGAGTAATCATATAGCAAAACCTTAACCTTCAATAAAGCTTTACTGATCTGCAACTAACGCTAAGAATCGGCGGCCTCACAGGAAGTATGTAAAAAATTTTTTCGTGGCGCTCAAAAAAGGAAACCCCTAACGGAACTGCAAATTTAGCAAATGTAAAGAAAAGAAACGTTTTCCGCGTTAAATTTGTTTTTTATTTGAAAGACTTAAAGTAAAACAATGCCTAGCTGACATAAAAAAGATTTAAACTATGCAAAAAAAAGTTTTATAATACTTCCCTGTCAAACAAATAGTAATGAACAAGCTGAATTTTCATTACTACTTTAACGAACTTGTAAATTTAGAACCTCAATGGTTTACCTGGAGGAAAATCATAAGAGAGCGGATAACTATTCACTTCTTGCACCTATTGGAAATTTCGTTCCGATACATTAAATGCTTACTATTCTTGATACCATAGCTTTATGGATTAACGAAGTTTTGCGTCCGCGTTATTGAATACTTAGCTTTTAAAATTTTTACGAATTACTTAAATAACATACTGAAATACTTCATATTGACACATAGCTTCAAAAGCTACTGAGTTATTCTGTGAAAACTAAATGTTCCATGACATACACAAGTTGTTGCACATGTAAACAGAAAACACTAGTGCACACTTACGTCTATGGTTCAGATTGAGCCTTTGAGCAAAACATGTTTGTTATATACTGACAGAAAACGTGAGCAGAGGTTTTCTTATCTTTTTTCAATATAAATCACGTCAATACTAAGCAAAATCAATACTATTGTACAAATAACTTGATATTAAACCTACGACTTAGAACCAGTTACTATATAACCTAGAAGCAATTGTAGCCGTAAAAGACAAACAATAAGGTCAATAGGTGAATTTAAATGATATTGATTTGTCCTGTTTATTCAATTGCTTTATTTAAGTTAACGTTATACTGGAGCACACTGTGGGTCGAAATGTATTCCGTATTAAACATTTGCAAGCCTATGTACTCAATCTATTTTTATCTCAACGTTTGCTGCAACACAGTAGAATACATGTATATACGCCTTCTTGATCACAGACAAAAGAATACTTAAGCAAACTAATAAAAAAGCCTTCAGCCGAAAATATTATGCAAGAATTCTGCAGAGCAGACTGAACTTCTCTCACGCACAAATCAATTTTTTTGCTTTATGCCTAGCAGTCAGATCAAAACCTTGAAATGTCAATGTCCGAGGTACTTAGGAGAAACTTCAATTCATTACGAATGAAAACCTATAAGAATTTGTCTAAGAGGTTTAACAACTGAGGTCTCCTCGAAAAGTTATAGGTATTCATTGGAAACTATTTGGTTAATTAGGCTAATAGAACGAATACTAACATCCCAGCCAACAGTTTGAATTTACTTTTAACTGAATGACTCGCTTCTCAAAATAACATTTTAGCGTTTTCATTCTTGAGTGGTATTCCATTCAGTTAGTGTATGCCAAAACCCAAACTCAACTGCCGGTTTATAACTTATAATGTATCATATCCTAACGCAATTTGAAGGTTCATTTCAGCGCACAATTGTCTATCAAACTCGATATGAAAACAATATTGCCTTTATACAACAAAGGAAGGACAGTTCAATTTCAAGCTGGACTACCTTCGATCATTGCCTCATACCCAAAAAATTTATTGACTTTGTTACTACATTACCTAATATGACCGAAGACGAAGACTTTATCAACAACTCAACCCCCTCGGAAACTGAAATAACTTCTCAGCATATACCCAATCCTTTGACTTCTGACATAGGATCACTTCCCATGGACATCAAGAGGATTTTGCGCAGTTACGATTTCGAAAGTATGCCCCTCTTCAAGAGCCATGAGGAATACTTCGCTGCCTTAGAAGATTTGAAAAATCTCTGGAAAAAGCTCGAATTATGCAGAAATGAAATCAAACTAACCACTTTTCACGATAAAATTGATCATACTACATCATCCACATCCGATGATAACAGATGATAACAGAAAGACTGTGATATCTTCCATATTAGAACGATTCCCTAGCCTTCTTGAAGAAAACTCAAAAATTGAAGAAAACTTCCAGAAATTTAGCACTGAGCCTTCGTCTAACAATACTCTACAAAAGAGGAGCAATCGTGTAGTTCGAGGATGTGTACTTCATAGTGGAAATTTTCCAAAAATAATGAGATTCGATGAAAATGTGAGGTGTTCATGTGACAATAACAACTAGAACTGAAAAGTTCTTGTTGATTAAAGCTTATGAACTAGACGTTGGTTTTCAGTATTGAATTGTTTCCATTTATAACCTGTTATTTTGAAACACTGTGCATTATTAAACTTCATTGTATATGCTTATTATCCAAAATTTAGTAGTTGCAAAACCACTCCTTTAAAATACAGTTTGTTGATTCAACATTATCCACGTCAGAGAAACAGGAAACGGTGTTCAGCCTGTTCAAAGGAGTAGAAAGTCAGAAATTTGTAGTAGAGTAGGATCACCAAACCGTAAATTGTTGTTCTAAAAATGTTGAAACGGATACGCGCAAGAGATTCGACATAATAAACCGCCCGCATTTTGTTTTGATTTATGGAGAGCCGAAATCAAAAAGTTGCTGTTAATTACCCTAATTTGTTAGTTGATTACTAAAAAAGTACCTGAGTGGGTTAATTGGTCTCATGTTCGGTTATGATAGTTTCATATCAAGTCCCAAGAGCCGCTGAGGCATGGCCATGGTCCGCGATGGTTTCAAGATAATCAATTTTTAATTCGCTTTCAGTGTCTATACTAGGAGATACCAAATTTTCATTTCTCAAATACTCGGTTATGATTGGTGAAAAATTTATTTGTCTCATTTGAGAAGTCAATTTAATTGGCCATAAAACTTATCTTAAATTATCAACTAATAATTTAAATAAAATGTCGGCTCACTTTCAAGTTGGCTCTTTTCACTTCAGCTCTCTTACAAGTCACCGGTTGAAACAAAAATTCAACATGAACACTTGATTATTCATGACGAAAAATACTTATATTGTGAGAAGTTCAGTCTGCTCTGCAGAATTCTTGCATAATATTCTCGGCTAAAGGCACTTTTATTAGTTTGCTAAAGTATTCTTTTGTCTGTGATCAAGAAGGCGTATATACATATATTCTACTGTGTTGCAGCAAACGTTGAGATAAAAATAGATTGAGTACATAGGCTTGCAAATGTTTATTACGGAATACATTTCCACCCACAGTGTGCTCCAGTATAACGTTAACCTAAATAAAGCAATTGAATAAACAGGACAAACCAATATCATTTAAATTCACCTATTGACCCTATTGTTTGTCTTTTACGGCTACAATTGCTTCTAGGTTATATAGTAACTGGTTCTAAGTCGTAGGTTTAATATCAAGTTATTTGTACAACAGTATTGATTTTGCTTAGTATTGACGTGGTTTATATTGAAAAAAGATAAGAAAACCTCTGCTCACGTTTTCTGTCAGTATATAACAAACATGTTTTGCTCAAAGGCGCAATCTGAACCATAGACGTAAGTGGGCACTAGTGTTTTCTGTTTACATGTGCAACAACTTGTGTATGTCATTGAACATTTAGTTTTCACAGAATTCACTCAGTAGCTTTTGAAGCTATGTGTCAATATGAAGTATTTCAGTATGTTATTTAAGTAGTTCGTAAAATTTTTGAACGCTAAGTATTCAATAACGCGGACGCAAAACTTCGTTAATCCATAAAGCTATGGTATCAAGAATAGTAAGCATTTAATGTATCCGAACGAATTTTCCAATAGGTGCCATAAGTGAATAGTTGTCCGTTCTCTTATGATTTTCTTCCAGGCAAACCATTGAGGTTCTAAAATTACAAATTCGTTAAAGGAGTAATGAAAATTCAGCTTGTTCATTACTGTTTGTTTGACAGGGAAGTATTATAAAACTTTTTTTGCATAGTCTAAATATCTTTTTTATGGCAGCTAGGCATTGTTTTACTTTAAGTCTTTCAAATAAAAAACAAATTTAACGCGGAAAACGTTTCTTTTCTTTACCTTTGCTAAATTTGCAGTTCCGTTAGGGGTTTCCTTTTTTGAGCGCCACGAAAAAATTTTTTACATACTTCCTGTGAGGCCGCCGATTCTTAGCGTTAGTTGCAGATCAGTAAAGCTTTATTGAAGGTTAAGGTTTTGCTATATGATTACTCGTGAAAAAAAACTTTTTCTTGTACATAATGATTCAACCATTTATCGTTATAGATAGTAGTAAAATTCCATCTGGAACTACATACCACATAGTAGTAAAATTCCAACTGGAACTTTTTTCTAAGAGACATTTTTACATATTTCTCACATTGTTTAAGCTGAGAGAAAATTAAAATACTGCATTAAAAAACCTGGAAATCAAATTAGCCTAATTGCCTCTATAATCAGGATTTGTTTTTTGCTGGTTTTTTTGTCTTTGACTCAGTTGAAAGAACTCAAATCGACTCTTCATAGCATCCATAACAAACAAACGTTTGAAAACATAGAAACCCTTTCGGTAAGATACCATCAAAACGAGGTACACAAAACCAAGATTACTTATTAACACATAGAAAAGTAAAACACTAATTTCCAAAGACTTTGAATACTTTAAACTTTGAAATTAATGTACTATGAATAGCAGGGTTTTAACACTGGAACCTTTTCCAAATTGACCAAAAGAATGTAGAAATGTACTTGTCAGTTTGACGATGGCATCAAAGCGCCTAATATGATTTCTACTGTCTGTGTTGACGGTTTTTATGGTAGGAAAAAATCAAAGTTAGTTGTGTTAACTGTTACCTAATTTGGTCATGAATTAAAATATCTCCATGTTAGTTATTTTGCAATATCTAAAGTTCATTAGCCGAACATTCTTCAGAGAAAATTAATAATTTAAGAAGTTGCACTGACCGCCCTTTTCAAGATTTACTGGTAAAATATGTCAACACTGCTGATTTCGGAAAATCTTGAGTTTTTTCTGTTCTTTTCTACAGAAAAATGCAATATCATAGTCTTCAGGAACGCTTGTAGAACTCGTGCAGTAAAGATTACATAACAGACCATGTGAACAGAGTCTATATAATAAAGTAAACTATATCAAAAAGCTTAGTAAAAGCAGAAGGTCTCCTTCGCTTTTTTGACACATTTATAGCTGTAGTTTAAATAGAATGTGAGAACGTGTTTCAATTGTTTTGCGTTCTCAACTTTATAACACAACTCAACTATTATGACGTAATTATCCATTGAATACTATTTTTAGATCACAAACTCAAACTCAAACTCAAACTTTGACCTTTAAATAGAGCGATAGGCCAAGTTATCACATTTCATTATATTTGGTAATTCCCAGTTACACGGTCACCAATTATTGTGTTTTTAGTACTAAAAGTACTCTTTTTTCACAGTCAATTATCCTTGAATAGTGTTTTTAGATCACAAATTCAGAAACAAACTCAAATCTTAAATTTTTATGTAAAACGTTTGGCCAAGCATCGCCATTTTATTTTACTTGCTTATCGAAATCCATACGGCCTCAGTTTGTTGAGTTTTGAATATTAAAAAACAAGTTTTTTTATTTAAAAAAGTCAGTTATCCTTGAATACTATTTTAGATCACAAACACGAACTCGAACTCAATGGTTCAACTTTTAGGTAAAGTGATCGGCCATGTTTCACAATTTTATTATACTTGCTTATCCAAAGTCATACCGACTCCGGTTGTTGAGTTTTGAACACTAATAAAGAAGAGTTTTGTTTCATTTTCCACGAAAAGTACTTCTCTGGAACCATTTGGTGCCCCATTGAGTGTAAGCAGACGTTCAAAACAAACAAAATGTGTTCGCCTAAACACCTAAATTTAAGGTTTTTGTTTCAGCTCTCAAATCCAACAAGACTGTTTCACTTATTTTCGTTGAGAAACGTTTCATGAGGTTAATTTAATTTTATATTTCATCAGATAAACAATGACCAAATGAAATTCAATAAAATTAGGAAGAAATTATTATAACAAAAATTGCAAAATCACGTAGCGCTAAACTTTTAATGAATAAAAAGTTCACAATTTCAGTCTTAGCTGTGAACACATCCTGAGCCGAAGCTAAGGTTAATATGAAACTCAACAAACACATGTCCTTCTGGCAAGCTATCCCAGCAGTTTTCAGCCTTTACAAATTTTGAATCGTAAAAAATCAGAAAAAGTTGTGTATTACCTGACAACTGAAACAACCGGTGACTCTGAATAAACATACGAAAACAACTATTTAGAGTAAAACCTAAGTTTTTTGGATAATTTAGGTACGTTGTAAAATTTTTGTTTCAATTAAGGTACACACTAGGCAATTTTGAAGGAAGCTTGTTTCTAGTTGATATTATAAATAGACATAGTGCAACGCCATTGTGAACCATTCAATGTTTACAATATACAATCCTTCATATTCAAAATTTTGAAAAAGTTTGCGTTTCATATCTATCAATTAATTGCAAATGGAATCAGATATCATACAATGAATGAACAAAAAAAACAGCATTTGAACAAAAAGACTGATCCCTCATAAGGGAAAAAAGTATACAAAATTTGCACTTCAAAAAAAGAACATAGCAACAAAACTTATTTGAAGCTCTAAAAATCAGACTGTTTCGCGAAACAGTACAACCTTACCTTGATTTAATTTGTTAAACACCAACCTGATATATCATACCATGGATTTTTTAATTGTTAATTAACAAATTAACTTTGAGTTGAAAATTACTGAGTTAATGTATACGACAAAGTTTTTTATAGCTTTGAAAAAACTTCAAACATTTAATGATTAGTTAAAAATATTGGCGGGTATATTCTATTGGTCTGTGTCAATCAGGACAATTTGATTTGAGATAGATAAAAGCTTCTGTTGATTATGCTCTAGAGATAAGAAATGTTTTCATTTTTTAGAAAAACAGAAACACATTCTTGTAGATAGTTTGTAAACAATAGGTAAAAATTGAAGGTACTAAAAGGAAGTAGTAGTAGGTACTAGTGTAACTTAGAACCAATAAGTAGTTGTAGTAGTTAGTAATAGTATCTAGTTGTAGTTGTAGGTAGTACTAGTAGGTAGCAGTAGTAGTAGTAGTAGTAGTAGTAGTAGTAGTAGTAGTAGTAGTAGTAGTAGTAGTAGTAGTAGTAGTAGTAGTAGTAGTAGTAGTAGTAGTAGTAGTAGTAGTAGTAGTAGTAGTAGTAGTAGTAGTAGTAGTAGTAGTAGTAGTAGTAGTAGTAGTAGTAGTAGTAGTAGTAGTAGTAGTAGTAGTAGTAGTAGTAGTAGTAGTACTAGTAGTAGGTACTAATTGTAGACAGTAGTTGTAGATAGTAGTAGTAGGCAGTAGCAGTAGTAGGTAGCAGTAGTGTTGTGTTCAATTCCGAGATGATCGTCAGGCTTCATAATCCAATAATATGTTATATAGACTCTGCTGCTTTCAATTTCAAATTCCTTTGGATGTTACTCTTTCCGATGCTCTATCAAATATCGTTACGGTTATGTTAATCCAAAACGTCAACAGAACAATAAGTAATCCAAAATATTAACACAGGGTTACTGAATGCTCAGAAAATTTGATTCAAGAAAGAACAATAATGCACTCATTCGATTTTTGCTGGCCTGAGGTGCTCTGGTAATTTGCTTCCACTGTTTAATAGTTGAGTATATGTATATTCAGTATGTTGGAACCATTTACTGAAGAAGCGATTCGCTTTTGTTTAAGATTTCAGTCACAGCACGAAATACCCATTAGTGTTATTCCCAATACGCAAACAAGACTTATACACTACTGACTGAAGCTGTTTCTAGCAACCCCTGCAGATACAGAGGTTGTGTTTCCTCTTGCTTAATTGATCAAGTGGCTGATTAACTTTTGAAATTTTAGCTATTTTTACAGTTCCAGTGGAAACTACTCTTCTTGTACATCATAACACTTTGTCTGATTCAAGCTCTTGATGAATTCCTATCATTCTACTTTATTTAACTAAAAAGTTCATCTGCTCCTGCGTATCATAGTTTTTCTACCAAATTTTTCGATATTTTACCGAATTGATTCTTTTTACTTAGCTCGATTTTTTGTTTATCTCTCAACAAATTATCTCAAATACATTTTTCCTGTAAATAATCTTGCTCAATCCTAGAAGGTTAGCTGAATAAGTGTAAGGAAATATGTTTTCAAAAAAAGCATGCTCAGAACATCAAAAAGTTGTTTTTGTCTTCTGTGTTGCAACATTTTATCATTGTCTTGCCAAGGATTCAAAGACAAAGAGCATGAATTCAATTTCTTTTCTGTAAAAAATCTTGATAGTTTTTAATATGGTAGCTAGCTAGGTGTAGAAAATTCAGATTTTCAAAAAAGCATGCTCAGAAAATCAAAAAATTGTTGTCGTCTTCGGTTGTGATATTTTGCTCGCCAATGTTTAGAGGACAGAGTTTATCAGCGCTGAAGGTCAAAATCTGTTTACAAGATATAATATTATTGGATCGTGGAGACAAATAACAACATTCTTCAAGGCAATTAATTTTCCCTCCAGAGACTTATCTCCCTCTCTCTCGCTCTCGTCTGATTGCAAACATATAAATACATAAATACATAAACACATTCAGACATATATACATACATTCCACTGTATAGATATAGGAAAACATACACACATAAAAACCAAAAAACGTCTTGACAATTACACACATTTACAATTTCTACCCACAAACATACATTTCAACTTATACTCATACAAACATACTACTAATTTTAAGCACAGTTATATATACTTATAAACCAATATACACTTCCATATATACTTTCCAGTATACAATTCCAGTATATTCATGAATACGCTTATTACAATTCCAGTATATATACAATTCCAGTATATTCATGAATACGCTTATTTATATACATAAAACTTTCATTCTTTCCTTTCTTTCGATTGTTCATTCTGACATAAAAATTACAATTTTGAACTCATGCAAGCAAATATACGTACTTGTTTTGATATAAATATACATAGTTACATATGTATATAAAAAAAACAAAGCCAACCTTTCCACATCATACTGGACATTTGCAAAAGTATTGTTAACAAAAACTGCTTCTCGCTATTCTTTGACTTATTTCAGACTACTTCAGAAACTGAGTCTTTCCGGTCCTACTTTGTTGAACAAATGAAGTCAACAAAAAAATCAGTTTTGAGTGCTCTTTCATAGCGCAAAATCCATTTCAGAGCATCTTAGGACTATTAAAATTTTTGAAAAATTTTTCTCAAAAATTTAAATTTTTTACATGTTTCGACCCCTATACTTCATAGGTGATAAAAAGTCGAGTCAACAAAAAATCACTTTTGAGTGCTCTTTCATAGTGCAAAATCCATTTCAGACCATTTTAGGACTTTGAAAAATTTTGAAAATTTTTTTCAAAAAATTCGAAATTTTTATATGTTTCTGCCCTATACTTCTTAGGTAAAAAAAGTGAAGTCAACAAAAAATCACTTTTGAGTGCTCTTTCATAGCGCAAAATCCATTTCAGACCATTTTAGGACTCCAAAAAATTTAGAAATTTTTTTTCAAAAAATTCAAAATTTTTATGTTTCGACCCCTATACTACTTAGGTGAAAAAGTGAAGTCAACAAAAAAACACTTTTGAGTGCTCTTTCATAGCGCAAAATCCTTTTCAGACAATTTTAGGACTATGAAAAACTGAAAATTTTTCGAAAAAAAAATTTGAAAATTGTTGAAATTTTTTCCAAGTTGTAGGCATCGGGTGTCTCATATAGAGTTTTTCGAGTTTTTAAAAAAATCTTGTTATGATATTCTATGAGTTTAGGATCTATCCAGTTATTCTCTAGTGAATATTGGAACAGCCGTAAGTTGCCCAGTGATTGTAGGGTGGTGGGTTCGAACACCACCCCTACAAGAAATTTTACCTCTGAAAAAGTGATTTTCTCTAAGTCAAATCAAGTTTTTTTGGTTAAGTTTTTCCAGCGTGGGTGAGAATGCAACCAGGCTGGCGAAACTTAGCGCGGATAAATCTGGGGTTGGGACTCAAACCACTGACCTCCTGCTTACTTGTTGCCTCATCTACAACAGTGCCACAGAAACTTACTTTTCTTAGGAACCGCACTCTATACACATCGGACTGTAACATCACATTTGACATAATTTTGGTGTTTCTAAACGTAGATCTTGCATAATTTTGCGTTGAATTTAGCGTTGACCTTAATAATTTTTGCTCTTATTTTCAGTCTTTTCAACTCTTTCCAGTTTCTCTTGCACGCAACAGGTTTCTGATTAAAATCATTGCAAACATTTACCTCTCCCACGTACCCCCCCCCCAACATACACAAACACAGTCCCCCCAACGTTACCCCCTCACCACACGTACACCTCCCCGCATAACCCCAACGTACCCCCCACATACCCCACCCAACGTACAAACGCCCCCACCACATACCCTCCCCCCACTACCACCCCCCTCTTACCCCCCACCCACACACACACACACACACACACACACACACACACGTACCACCCCAACCCCTCACGTACCCCTGCCCTGCCCAAGTAACCCACCTCACCACGCCTAACCTCCCCCCACACGAACCACCCCACGTACCCCCCATTTACCCACCCAATGAATCTCCCCACGCGCACGTTACCTCCCCCTAATCCCCGTTACCCACCTAACCCCCTCCCCCCCACGTACTCCACACGTAGCCCACTCCCAACATAGACCCCAGCCAGTGAACACCCACCGCCACGTAGCCCCCCCCCCCCTCCCCTCCCACCACCACCCCCCTCGTACCACCCACACGTACCCCCACCCCCAACCCCCACGTACCCCCACGTACACCTTCACCACACGTACCCCCTACTTTCCACCCATTTACCCCACCCAACGCACAACCCCCTTCCCACCATGTAGCCCCCCCGCAACCCCACCCCCATCGTACACCCTCCACACGTAACCCCCGGAACTTGCGCCCAACACACAGTCCCCCCCCCCCCCCTCACTTATCCCCCTGCCCCCGCGTTACCACCCCCCCCCCCCACACACACACACACACACACACAAATCAAAAAGCAAAACTATGTAAGGTCAACGCTAAACTCAACGCAAAACAATGTAAGATCTACGCAAAATTCAGCGAACAATATGTAAGTTATACGCTAAATTCAACTCAAAACATTTAAGATCTACTCTATATTCCAAGCAAATTATGTAAGATCTACGCTAAATTCAACGCAGATTATCAAAGATCCAAACTAAAATCAACGCAAAATATGTAAGATCTACACAAATTTCAACGTAAATTATGTGAGATCTACACTATATTTGACGCAAATTATGTAGGATCTACGCTAAATTCAACGCAAAATTATATAAGATCAACGCTAAATTCAACGCAAAATATGTAAGATTGGGTTGAATTCGTTGAATTTATGTCAAATCTATGCTAATTACAACAAATTTACAAAAAATTGAAATGTGCATATTTTGAATCGTTTGTCTAATTGCACAGTACAACAATATTCTAGGATCCATGACATACAAACAAAAGAGGCAAAACCTGAATATTGCGGCAAAAAACCAATAAAAATGGGGAAAGCAATATCGCAACAAACAATCTTTAACCACAGCATGAAATCAAATCAAACTTAGGAAGTAAAAAAAAATTTTATTAGTTGTAATGGCTAAAAGGGGACTATATAATTCCAATTGTAAGAAAGATTCACAAATCCACTTAAGCATTTAATCATTTCCAAAACAGTCGTTTCAAACAACAAAAAGGTTAAACAAAAAACGTTTAATCAAAAGTTGGAGCAAAGAAATAGTCCAAAAAACACTCCAGAAGGCCAATCAGATTTGTTTCTCGTTTCATGACTGATACATAATTCATGAAACACACACAACATCCAAGACTAAAAAAAATTATTTTTTAAAAAGAAAGAATCAAAGTCATTTAAAAATACAGCTGTGATCAAATTCTTGAAAGGAAAGGACCAAAATCATTTAAAACATTGCTAAGTATATGTGGAGCTCAAATTGGAGCTCAAAGCCGAGGATGCTTGCGCCCGAGGCTGAGCTCGAATTGCCGAAAGCTTTCCAAATCTATACTTTAACTTATTTAGACCCCAATTTCGTTGCTCAAAACTCAAAGAGAGAATTCATTAAAAATTTTAAACGACATCGCAGTTCTGCATATATGTCCAAAGAACACTTTTTCATCCAGTCGCTCTTTTAGAGATATTTTTATTTTTTCCCCGAATTTCTAGTTCTTCATGCTCTTCCTATTATTGTAGGAACGAATGGATTGCAGAGGTCCTCAGCGGGCTTTGTTGTGTCACTCTCATTGTCACTCTTTATGATTTTATAAAAACGAGCAATTTATAAAAAAAACTTTCCAAGAAATATGCCTTAAAACACTCAAGTTCCGTTTGAGCTACCTATGACGCCCGTCCTTAATCAAATTAAACGAACGACCACACAACAAGGTACAGCAAATATTTGCAAGACTCCAAAAATCAAAAAAGGGGAACATATTGTGTTCAGGACATGAAAAGAATAGCCATGAGCTATAACCGCTAATAAGGTTGGTTGGCGCCTGATTATCGACAGATGATACCTGTCGTTAGCGATCAGACAAAAAATAATTTAAAAGAGCCAAGTTAAATAGTCATTATTATTTCATGAGACAAATAGCATCAAACAAAAAATGCATGAAATCAAGTCACGCTATGGTACCAAAAAGCTACGTACAGCATGATTTCTGGTTTCAAAACATGATTCGTGCTTTATGAGCATAATTTGCGATTGGGCGTTTGATATCTGAAAGTTTTAAGAGAAATTTCGTTCTCACTTTCTCCGCTTAAACAGAAAAGATTGTTAAACCGCTCTGTTCTTTCACCGTTTGCCAGGTTGTAACACTACAAGATGTCGGGTTTTCATGTTCTAAAAAATAAAAACAACTCAACTTGAAATCAAGATCCAGTGCAGAGTATGCATACAAAGGTTACTTGAAAAATAACATTTCCGAGGCCAAAAACTCGAGCGGAAGACCCCAAAATTGTCAAAAAATCTGAAAAAAGTTTGGTTACGGATGTTTTGAAAGATTCCAAAACCTCACTGGAAGGCATTAGGGTAGCTCAAAACTCTTTCTCTTGCTACGATTCAATTTCCAGAGGTACAGTAAGACGAATTCTCAAAAAATATGCTGTTTTTTGTTTAGGAAATTCTGCAAAAAAGTCAGTTTTCTGGAACGAGATTTCTTGAAAAAAACACAGAAAATTTGAGTTCAGACAAACGATCACGTATGTTTTGGGGTGCAATACAATCAGATGGACGGAAAATGCTTGTTAAGTGTAGAAACAAGCTAAACTCTGTCGGTTATTCGGAAACTTTGAAAAGAAAATGCAGAAAAAATGCATTTCTAGGACATTTTTAACAAGATAATAATCCTGTGCATAAATCAAAGATTATCGGCAATTTTTTCCCCAGACAACTATTAGAAGATGCTGGAACGGCCAGCATACAGTCCAGATCTCAATCCTATCGAAAATTTATGGGCGATATTGAAGCAAAGATTACAAAAACAGACAGTTTTTTGGGAAAACTTAAAAAGAAGTGTATGAAGTTTGGAATAAAATTGACGCAGACGTCGCCAGAAACCGGTATGAAAACTAAACAAACCGTCTACTAGACGTTAAAAAAGCTAAAGGTGTAATGACCTGTTTTTAGAGAATAAATTTGAACTCAAATTGTTATATTATTTGATGTTTGTATTGCTTTTTAAAAACTCTTCATGTGTACGTAGCTTTTTGGTACCATAGTGTATGCTATGTTAATAGCACTCAAGAAAATGAACACTAGAAACGGAAGACAAATTGCCACACCTAAAACTTACAAAAATATACTATTTCTTACTCGACTTAAAAGGTACTTTGAAAAAAAATCGTGCTCCAAATTCACTCGCTTTTCTGATGCTTTTAATTGTACAGCTAGGTTATAATCACCTCTTTGATCTGACTTCTCACTGAAAATTGTGGAAAGCTCTTAAAAAAACGTTGCAGCAAAACTATTCAAAAACTTTGTTTTGTCAAAGCACAGCCGGTGGAAAATCATAAGCAACTCAAGAGTCGTGCAGTGAAAACTATCTAATTCAAAATTATCTGACAAACAACATTTGGAATCAAACAATTTTCTTTAGGAATATTTGTAAGTTTGTGGTGGGATGGCTTAAGTAGGTCGTTTAATGAGGTAGGTAGGAAGTGCGGTTAAGCGACTGTATGGCTGGTTGGGGTTCGAAGTACCAAGGGTGAGGTAGTAGGGTGGAAGAGTGATGAGTGTGTATATATGTGCCCATGCGCTGAGTGTGAGGAATGGGTAGGTTAGTTAGGTGCAGGGGGTCAGTGGCAGTAGTAAAGGCCGACGCAAGGTGGGCTCCTTTTACAGCCTTAGTTATGAAGAGGCAGGGCTACTTATTTTTTCGCGCGAAGTAGGCCTACCTAAATCTCTAAGACTAACCGACTCTGTAAAACACTGAAGGTAATCTTCTATTAATACGGCGGTAATACAATACAGCACCGAATCAAGAATATACAAATGGTGTATCTAAACTAACAGACTGACTAGAGTTAGTGTAGCATGCGCTATTTATAAGAGAATATTGTCTTCTTGGTCTCTGATTGGTTGGAGATGTACATACAGTATTTCTACTACTACATCCATCCGGGGTTAAGAGTTTTAAATCCGAATATGTGAGTTGTAGCAGAAACATGGTGGATGTGTCATCCTCGTTGTGTAGTGAATTGATTAGTCGTGTTGTCGTCGAAGTGGGATTGTGACTTGTGCCGTAGTCTGAATTCCCAGTCAGTAGAGTTGTCTAGTGTAGTCAGTGAGTGGTCAACTCAAAAGTGAAACCAGTAAAGGTGCCAGTAACAGGATGTGTTGGCCAGTAACGTCAGTCCTGTTAAAGTACTCACTGTCTCTCACTGTCCTATAGTGAGAACTTGTTCCCAGTTGGAGGTTCACTTGTAGTTTGTAGTCTCTGTCGGTTGTACAAGGAGATTTTTGTTTTATCTCCATTTTACCAATCGGATTTTACCAGATTATGTTCAGATGGAAATCCATCTTTTAGCTACTGTGTGCGCTACTTAGTCCCTTAAACTTTCATTGAAGTTTAGTGCCTGCTGAGTGAGCTCCGACCGGAGCAAAGAAAAGAACCGATCCTAATCTTCAATTGTATAAATATGTATATAATTGCTGGGGTATTTATCTTATCCATACATATCAACATAATTTTTTGTACATTCAATTTTGGCAAAGAAGAAATGATTAAATTAGAATAAATACAGTAAATCAACATAAATAAAATAGAAAGGAAAGAAAATAAACATAGGTTTTGGGAGTTCTTCAGAACAGTGTGAGTCTGGGAGTTTTGTGAGACTGTGAGCTGATTGTGGTTGGAATTTGGCTTATGTCCAAAACTCGAATTCAAAGTCAGGGGCCCGATTATCTCAGTCCCCAAAGAATTCCAAAAAGTCCTTGTCTTGTGCGAGACAGGTGGCAAGGGCTCCTGGATACAGGTCTGTGTTGCAGTGTGCCTGCATTGCCAGAAGGTGATTCAGGATTTGTGCTTCCTCATGTAATGGTTCCCGGTTGGGCAACTTTTCCACTATCCAGTCTCGGTAGAAGAGGTTGAAACTGTGTCCATACATACACTTCGCGGCTCCTCCCCCATAAACCCCCATACATACACTGGAGGCATTTGATAGGGACAATTATTGGGCGATGAGTCTTCACATACATAGGCTTAAAAAACAATTATTGATCGGATCAAACCTACGGAGGGTGCCCTTGCAGTAGTTGGGTTGATCACGTAGCAATAGTTCATTTATTATGGTGATGTGAGTTTTGTGTTCGCGTTTTGAAAGAAAAAATTTTTCTGGAGTAAGGGGTTCAATCAGTGGAAATTGTGTTGAACAAAGAAATAATTGTGGATAGTGTGTAGCATCTTTGTTCTATTGACTTTGTGAATTTGGCTGTTTACATCCATAGGGAGCCAAGAGTATAGGAGGCAACGTCTCTTGTGAATATCGTGTTCCAATAGTTGCTCTGATGATCGGCGATCGCGAGGAAATATTTGGACGTCTGCCAAAATCTCTCAGTGAAGCAAAGCGGGGAATGATGAGGAAGTGTAGGCATACTAGTGGGAGTTCCTTTTCCTTTCCCCTCTTCGACGTATTCGTTCTCCAGTTGTCTGAGTGAGCTTGTGCTGGCCGATGGCTTCAGCGTGTGTTTAGATGGCGTGGTGACTTAATTAATCCTCTCGGAGATATGAACACCATGATCCGTGTTTGTGCCCAGGGGATTCTTGAATTGGTGAAACTTAAAATTCGTAACACTATTTGTGTGTGAGTGATAGTACTCACTCGTCATTTTGAAGACGAGGGCTGTGAGCGTCGTTGGGGGCTAGCTGTGAACCTGACAGGCAAATTTGATAAGCTCTGCATTGGTGATATACGCACAGTATATATTCCATGCGTGGTTCGTCAGGGACGTCTTCGTGGTGAAGAGTGCGTCCAAGGGTAGTTGTCGGTTGAGGTCCGCCGATCATAAGGAGTTGGTTGAGGGAAGACCGGCTGTCGTCGAGGTGGAGGAACTGTGGATAATCCATATCTCTGTGTTTTTGGGTTTCGTTGGTAGTGACAGATGTTGGCTTTAACGGTGGTGGGTAGACTAATGGTCGGGAACATGGATGAGGGCACGAATTCGTCACGAGTAAGCCCAGTTGGGAACTACTGTCGCGGGTGTTGAACGACCCGACTGTTCCGCTGCAGCACTGTCGGCTCGTGATGAGCTTTGTGGAGGTTAATTTGGCGGTTGTGTCACCATTTGTGGTGCCTCTAGTACCGGCTGTTGTCCGTGTAAAAAGAGTTCTTGTGACGAACTCACTGGTCATGTTGTTACCGTTGGTGAGCTCTAGAGGTGTAGTTCTCCCAATAACGAGGAAGAAATAGCGGATGAATGTAGCGGATTCAGTCGAGCTTAGGTTGTCGAATCCACACACTGTGGCTTTGGTAAAAACTGAGCCATCGTGAAGAGCGTCTGCATTTCGCATAGAAGCTCTGCCACTGGAGGAGGCAGTACTCAAGATTTGAGAGGCGATGGCAGGATATCGTCGACATCTAGCATGATAAGGTCGTATGCTGTGATGTTGACGTTTGGAGTGAGATGTGAACCTCCACCGTGAGAGACGAGATTGAGAGCAGTGGTGTCACTAAGACAAAACAAATGTCACATACGAGTACTTAGTAATTTTAGAAATAGTTCTTCCGGGATTTCCTGACAATCAGAGTCATCCTCACAAAAGTCGTTAGATAGTGATATAGCACATGAGCGTTTGTCTTTACTTAAAGAATCTAAGAGAATCCCTCAATGGAATTTTTGGATACCCCGGGTACGGAGGACCATTAAACATAGAGCCCCTTCTCTACCCATATCTATATTTGAATGGTATGTACTACCAGTAGAGTCACACCGAAAATTGATTGCAAAGTGTGTAAAGTGAGCGATTGATAATCAATTTTTTGGTGTGATTCTACTGGTAGTACATAGCATTCATAATTAGACGTGGGAAGAGAAGAGGCTCTATGTTTACTAGAGTTATTGTGTACAGTAGAGGAAAATTTCCCATGGAAATTTTCAAACTTTCTGTTTAATAGATTCAACTCATTTAGAGAGTGTGGAGTGCTGATAACAAAAGAATGTTTTCGACTTTTTGTTGAGGGTGGTTTACAGTGAAAGAAATCTAATAGTAATACATGAAAAATATTTTGTGAAAAAACACTAAAAAATGCGGATGTGATAACCTTAGCTGATGTAACATTAGGTCCTAAAAGTGATTTGAGATTATACGCATTAAATTCGCTACGAAATAGTCCAAATAGGAACTGCAAGGATTTAAAAACAGTCCAATTATGGCTATTTCTTTTAAAACGTACCAGGGGTATCCAAAAACTCCAATGAGGTATTCTTTTAGATAATTGCCGTTGATTAAATCGAGACAAAGAATTGTAATTTTTTTGATAAAGAGTTTTTTAATATAGTGTGTATATTGGTTCTGTAACTGCAAAACCTGCGCTTGTAGTTTTGCTTGTTTTCAAGGTCTGCTAAGTTACCTGCTTGTGCTACTTCAACTTTTTAGAGCGGCCTCATATACTTATTGGTTAAATTTCATTTTATCTATTGAGACAGTCCAATCTCTTTGGCTAAGTATGCCAAGTTGTTGTGCAGTAAAGTCCGTGTGGGTGAAGACGCCTTCAGTTTTTTCACGCGTAAACGTTCTAACGTGGTTTCGCTCTTTATTTGGATAAGGCTTCAAGCGGTATTATTCATCACCATCCGCTTCTAGTAAAAATTGCTGGTAGAAGGTATCAGTTTTACATCGTGCTTTAAGAGACCAAGGAAATGTTTTACTTGAGACCTGATCTACAAATTGAAGTCTTGCATTGAAAGAGTGAGATAACATTAGAACATTTGAAGGTGGCAAATGTGTTTCGCTGACCTGTAATAATACATCTTACCAGTGGGAATTTTTGTTTCCAAAGTATAAGGGCGGTCTGTTTTAAATCCCGATCAAGATTGCAGCGTTTTTTCTAAAAACAAAAACTGGAGTGGTTCATCTCAACTAAGACGCTACTGATCATATAGCAGAGCTTTGCGTCAATCTGCACAAAAGGTGAACAGCACCGAACCAATTCTGTTTTCTAAAGAACTAACATTTTTCAGATTTGCGATAAACTTGTGATTCTTGTGGAATAACAGATTGGTTACGGATGTCTGCTTTAATGTAAAGTGTAAAAAAAATGTGCTTTGCTCGGGCTGTCATGTATACATCCTTAAATTCTTCCGAGGCATTGCCTGTGACAAAATTAAAACCTTCGTGATACTGTACAAAATATCTTTATATTGTGTAGCGTAAAAAGGGCGGTCCTCATTACATTTATAAAGATTTTTAGTGAGGACCTCAAAACGGGAAAGTGCTGATTCGTCATAAAAGTGGTGTTGAAAACGACATCTGTACATGAGTGCATTGTATTGGTGCCCAGTATTAGCTTCCTTGATTGTGAGCGTTTCAAAAAAGTGCCATTTTTGTCATTCGTACATGTGATCTATAACGTCAACAATGCGGCAGTAGTCATTCGGTTCCCAAATGACTTTGGTTTTAATAGATTTGTTTGGGGGACAGTAGTCTACTTCAGATTCAATTAAAACATTTTTTACAGTCAGATTTAACACTTTCAGATTTAAAATCGAAACTGAGCGTGATGTTAGTTAATTGAAGTGGCCATCCTAGTGTGTGGATGACGTGATATTTGTGTTTTGGGTTTACTCAAATATGCCGCTTGGTTTTAGCTCGAACCAAAGTGATGTCGCTGGACCCAAAAAAAATGAAACTGGCGCTGAAAATTGTCTGGTGTAACTTACTTAGTCAATGAGTTTAACAGTTCAAATTTTTCAATAATTCTCAATATTTTATCGCAAAACAGACAGCGCGGTTATAAATGTTTTTTTTAAAAAAAACAATTGTTAGAACCAAATGAACTAAATTACAACACACTAAACTCATTGCCGCTGAAAATTCGATTGTTAGAGCTTTGTTAATCAGCTGAATTCAGCCGAACACATTCGCTATAAAAAATTACTTGCTAAAACGAATTTATCTCAAAAATTCGATATTTCTTAAGACTTTTTGGCAAATATACACCTGCTTTTAGATGGTGGACCGCATGTTGAAACGCTAGTTTGGTGTTGCAGGTAGATGTAATACATCTACAAAAGAAGTAAGGAAAAGTCAACTATTATTAATCCCACAAAAATCTTATATTTGACTCATGAAAATACCATGTTCGACATATTAAAGGACCACGCTCGACCCCCGAGCTGAGGATTTTCCCCAAAGTAATGGAAAAAGAGTTTGAAGAGTGTAAAATAAAAAATACACTCCTATTTCTCCGCTTAATTGACGATAGAAGAGTGTAATTCCAAGAGTGTAATTTTATAAAATAAAGGTGGAAAGAGGTAGAGATGATCGATCTCCCGACATTCCCTATCTCCAACATGTTCCTTTCGCTTTTTGCAGTAACCATTACCCCAACTTCTACGGCAATTTAACGTTTCATATATTGGTTATAATGGTAATTTTTTAAGAGTGTAAGTCTTTATCAGTCCACCCTAATATACACTCTCTGCAAAGAGTGAAAAGAGTGGAGAAAAAAGTGTAAATACGTTGTAATTTTTTCAATTTACTCTCTTACACTCTTTTCCCCGATAAATAGGAGTCGAATGTGCATTACACTTTAATCACTTTATTTAGGGCTGGATTGAGGGTGAAACCTCGGCTCGGGCCTTAATTTGTTATGGAAAGACCTTTCCTGATACCATGAAAAGACTTTACCTCGACTTTAACTAGGAGCTGGACTGTGTTTTTATAGTCAACATTGGACCCCCCTACTAGAATTTTGAAGTCTTTTCATAAGTCGAGGTCTAAACCTGGGTTACGCAGTCCCCAGCTTCTGACTCAAATGTGTTTTAAACGTATCACCTTTTATCGGGATATGTTTGCTATCGGGATTGTTTTTAAAGCATAAAAAGGCAAAAGTAACACAAAAAAAATAGTTCATATAGCAAATTGGGATCTTTTCTGCCCATAAGCCGAGTAACATGAGCATGTGATTAGAGTTTAGCTATTCCAAACTCAGCTGATAGGTTTTTTGTTCGTTTTAGTGGCAGGATACAAAATTTATGTAGACATCAGAGACTTCACTCAGGAAAACAGTGAGCACAAATTGAAGCTGGTAGACAGATTCCAGTTGTTTGGCGAAACGTAAGTTTGATGAAAACTTGTTTTCATAGATAGCATGCTAAATTACACTGAGCAAAAAAGTGAATCATCTAAATTCTACGACGCTGTCACATGAGTCGAGGTTTTTCGAGAAAATTACGTATGACGTCCGTCGAAAGCCCCTGGAAAAAACGGGAACCTTTTTGCCAAAAACCTTACATTAGCATGGATGTAAACGTTCAAACTTCCAAAAATATTTTTTTCATGTAATCAAAACCTTTCAACGCACTAAGCAAACCCTTATGTGAGATTTTTCAGCTGAATTGATTAAATTTTAACTTGGTGGTGAATACGTTTTCGAATTCACAATATTTTCCTTAAGCTAAATAATTTCAAATGGAAATATGTTTATGACCCCTTGGATATCATATCCAAGACCATAGGCTTGTAAGGCCCGTACAAGATAACAAATACTTTTGTGATTTTTTTTTACCCGACGAAACTTTTAGACATTTTAGTAAGAAACTTTTCGGACAATTTCCTTGCTTCTTTCCGCTCTATCTCGATCCTTTCCAGCCAATGACTGTTCAAAGATATTTATTAAGAAAATGTGAGAAAAACACTACGACAGTCGCAGATGAAATTTTAATGCTGGGATATGCGAATGACAGCATAACACAGTTCTTTTCGCATATAGTTTTGGTATTTGACAATAAACTCATTCAATTGTGAGAAATTGTTAACGTTAAGGTTTTTCTTGTATTTTTTTTAGCATTTTCGGCAAAATTGTATACTATGAATCATTTTATGTGTAAACGCAAAATGAGACGATTGTGAATAGCAACATAGTGAGCCTCAAATTTTATCACTGAGTAGGTTACAAAACGTATTGAAGTTTTAATTAAAGCTAATAAGAAATTTCAAAAAATGAGTTTTTTTTTCGCTATTTAGAAATTCAAGATGAATAACCTAAAGAAAATGAGCAAAACACAAAAATAGTCAGAGTGGCATTTATGATGTTGTGAAATACTGAACATAGCATAACACAGTTGAATTTTCCTTCACCTTTTGTGTTTGATACTGGAATCCTTAAATTGCAAAAATTGATAATGTTGTTAGGACCAAAAAACAAGCAGTTAAATTTTTCCTGTTTTTCTCAGCACTTCTCAAATAAACTCTATTCATTGAACGGTTTTACTGAAAAGCGAAAAAGACTTGGCATGTTAAAAAACAGCAACGGGATTCCAAAGGGGATTCAAAAAATACTTCCAAGGGTTAGAAAACACATTTTAAACTTTTACCTTACTAAGTAAAGGAAAAAATGGCTTTTATTTGTTCTTCAGATTTTAATAAAGCATCAGAGAGTTATTGCATCCACTAGATCTGCTTCGATGTGGCTATTTAAATCTTAGAGGATCCTCCAGGGCGCAAATTTGGTATCTGAAAACCGCCAAGGCGTAGTTTTTTTCCTTGTTCTTCTTGAATAATATGTTGAAAATATGAGCAAACACAAAAAAAAATAACTTAAGAGTTTTTGTTGTTGCAAATTATTAACTATAGCAGGGCATAGTTGATCTGTCCTTTTCTATCTGGTGTTTGACAATGAACTTAAATTCAAAAATTCAGTGTCCAGTCAATTACAAAAACTAGCTAGGTTTTCTGCTAATTTGAGTGATTGCCGCGCAAGAACATTACCAAAATGAACTTTCCTTGTCTTTCATTGCCATCAATTACCTGGCCATTTGGAGAAAATAATTTTTCTTAATTATAGGGCAGTTTCAAACTCAAATTTGTTTCTAAATTTTCAAAAAAGGCTGACTTTTGTAACAGTTTTGATGTTTTTAATGTTTTGGATGATAAAGTTACATATAAACTCAGTTACATATAAAGTTACATATAAATACAGACTTGCTGAAAACAGACAAATAACACTTGCCTCTATTGCGCGCTGGGTGTTTGTTCATAGATCTCGGTAAACTTTTGGTGTTTAATGAATGCCAGGCTAACAATCCACAATCATGTTCGATGAGCGGCTTTCGCTGTTTTGCGTAATTTTGCGAGAAAATTGGGTCTCTCATTATCGTAACAATTGGGCTGCAATTCATGTCTGCTGATTAACTTGCCTATACTAGTAACCAGCATAGTCGCGTTGTGTTTGTACTGAACTCTTGAGACTGTACTGTGTAGTTGGTTCCTTAAATTTAGCTGCGCAAAAATATTTAATTGTTAAAATTTGAAAGAAGGCACAATTCGGTACATTGCAGACCTCGAATTTTTGGTACCACAAAGCGGTGGACTTACCATGCAAGTAATGGCTTGTTAGTGGGGAGTGTACTCATCTATAATTTTTACTTTCTTTTTGTGTGGTTCAAATGGTTTATTTTCTCTCTGCTTAACAGTTTTCTGCCCGAAATTGGCATCTGGTATCCCCATATGCGAGTAAGCCCAACTTCCCATATGCCCAACAAAACATAGTGTTTCATAAGTCTGAGATAATGGGGAGTCTCCCGCAATGTGTTTGCTGATGGTTCCCGCCCTTCTAGGTTTGATTTTTACCGAAACGTGACCCGAATTAGGTCAATTTGTGACGTCATTACTGTTCCTATTGTTGCTTATGTCTCGCCCTAGACTAAATCAATTTAAGATTACATTTTTATTTCTACTCATCGTAAGCAGTACCTATGAGTTTTTCATTGAAGCCGTTTTCAAGAAATTGGCTGCTACACATACTGTCGTTTTGACTTTTTGCTGACTGGCACGCTTTGCGTTTTTTTAAAAAATTCGGAACAATTTGATTTTGTCAGCAGGAATGGTTTATTTTATCTCCATTTACGATGCAGTTTTCCCCATAAATATTTGTAAGATCCGGGGGGGTTCCGGGGGATAAATATTTGCTTTCGCCGATCCGGGGGATAATTTTTGCCCTGCAAATAACACCCCAACCCCCCTATTTTATGCTTGAAATGAGGTAAGTCACATCAAGTATCACAGAGGCAGAAGAACAACGAAATTTGTAAACATTTTCGAAGCTGAACCACAGCCTTCCCAAAAGCCTTGGAAAAAATGGAATGTCGACACAGATACCCTGATTGTCTACCATACAACTGAGTAGGACGTTGCGGCAAGACTAACGCAGAGATTTGTTTGTTCTTTGCCTCAGCAATGTCCGACCCACTTCGCATATGTACACCCTCCACTGTAAAAATGCGGTTTCTGTTTTAAAAAAAGGGGCAGAAAGACTCAAAAATTGGACAAAGAGTTGTCACTAGAACACTCAGACTGTTTAACGACTAGTGCTCTGAGTTGAGAGGAAGAAGAACAAACTCATTAAACCAATTGAATGCATAAAGATGAGACATAATATCTTTAAAGATGCCTCAGAGTAAGCAATGAGCAAGAAGATATATCTGAAAGATGGAACACCGTTAAAACTGTTCAGTGTGATAGATAAATGTCGTGTAGCGCCCATCAACATCATGACAACCCCCAAATTAGAAAAGTCGGACGCAGTTTACGGAGTTCGCCTCAAGAGGCAAACATCAAAAAACAACGATGTCAAAATTGATCAAAGCTTTAATTGGACAGTATCATCAACAGTGTTGCAGTGGCTACAGTGTGCACACAAGAAGCAACAGACGTTTGTTGCCAACAGAACAGCAGCCATTCTGGAAGACTCTTCAATAGATCATTTGGGAACGTGAAAGGCATTGAAAATCCGGCGGATATTGGCACCAGAGGAAAAATCATCGAAGAGCTCAAAAAATCTGTTTGGTAATGGGGACGTAATGGCTTCAGAATAATGAAGAAGTTCAGTCAAAATCGTGGTGCCAAAGGAACGAAGCTGAAACTGAGCAAGCTCCAAGCAGTGTAGCGTCATGAATTAGTTGGGATCAACCATTTTACCGGGAGCGCTAGAGCAGCTTCAACCAAATCAGAAATTTCATTGCCTACTGTAAGAGGTCTAGGACCTCTCAAAGCAGAAAAGTATAAGAGATCCATCCAGCCGAACTAAAAAATGTTCCCAACTATTCAAATCACAAGGTTGCCAATTGCTTCAAGGTTAATAATGCTGCAAAGAAACCATAAAAACTTTGAACATTGCCTCATTTTCAGCATTCAAAGATAAGGATGGAAGAATTTGAGATAATGCTTGTCTGAAGCTTTCGAACTCCAATTACATGCCAAAATATCCACTTTTGTTGGCAGCAAAGCACATTCTGATAATGTGTACGAATGCAAGAATACGTGAGAAACATGATCCAACTAGAGAGCTGGAATATTGCACTTAGATAAACATGTTTTCCCTTCAATCATTGCGGAGTTGATTGCTTTTCACCCATGGAATCGCTTTACACCCATGGAAGGTTCTAAGTTCTTCAAGGAAGAGATGTTTTTGCCTCTTCATTGGTCTAAGTTCCAGAGCAGTACTCAACGATGTAGCACAATCATTCGACACAAAACTTCTTTGCACGGCCTTGCTACTCGAGCACCCTTATCAGCGACAGAGCTAACACTGAAAGTGTCTTCGCTCAGAAAAAGATTATTTGAATTTTCAACCCCCTCGAGGGCCAGAGTGCGGTAGAATCTTTTTAACTTCTGTTTAAAAATGCAGGGAGGTCATGTTTGCAGTATTGTAAAAATGAAAACTTACCTACTAAGTAATCAACAAAGCAATGTGTCGAGTAGAGAACATGTATAAGATAAGACCTCTAACAGCAATAAATAACTACATTGAAAATCTGGTAGCAACCACAACGAATCACTTTTTGCTTGGACGAGAAATTGCGATTTCTTTGTTATTGCCACCCATCCAGCGCCACCAAGTTCTGAGAAAATCCTCCAAAACGACTCAAGCATATGCCGATTTGACCTGGAAGAGATGACCTGCAAATATCTTTTGAAAAAGAATCATAGATTGAAGCGAGCAATGTTAGCTAATTCATAACTCTGAGAAACGCTTTGAGAACAAACTTGGACAATTTAAAGAAGATTTAACTGGCAACAATGAAGTGGTGTGGTCAGCAAGAGTCAAAATAGCTCATGGGGAGTTGAACCAGTCTGTCGTGAAGTTAGAGCTAGTGTTCTATGGTGATGTTTCCGAGCTCATAAACACGGCCTGACATGTTGCCGCTTTTTCCAAAGAGCAGCAAGGGCCATGAGATCACAGGAATAAAGTTCTGATTTTGAAAAACTCGTACTTCGAGAAAACGCAAAAACGAGAAAAATTGAAAAAATATAAAAGTTGTGACCGACAATCAGTTTAAACCCTTCCCATTTATTGGGGCGTGAAGACAAACTTCTGTGTGTACAACTTCTTATAGCCAGTAAAGACCTCAATAAAGACAAATGATACGCACCAAAAATTCAGAGACACCATCAGCAAAAGTGGGCTTAATTTTACAAAATGAGTAGCATGACCTGACGAATTCACAGATCAAACAGGCAGAAACTCATCAAAAGTTGTGAAAACTACGTAAGCTGAACTACAGCCATTGTTAATCTTTGAAAAATTTTGGATCTGGAGACAGATAGTCTGAATGTCTACCATACCACTAAGCGGCATGTTCGGACAAGACTGGCCTAAACAGTCCTATCTCTTGTCGCAGTGGGGCTCGACACACTTTGGATGTGTTAACCCTTCACGATAAGAAACCGTTTTCTACTATAAATAAATTTTGGTAGCAACGGAACAAGAACTGGACAATGATTTGTCGTCAGAATACCCAAAGCTGCTCAACGGTTGGTTCTCTGAGTTGACAGAAAGAAGAACGAACTCATTAAACCAATTGGATGCACGAAATTGAGACATATCATCTTTAAAGATGCCTCAGAGGAAGCAATGTGCACTGTTGCATATCTAAAAGATGGTGCAGCCTTAAAAATTGTTTGTGTGATTGGTAATTGTTGTGTAGTGCCGGAACTCTTGAGAAAGTTGCTCAAACAAAGGTACTGAATCCTCAGGCACTAAGTTGAATGTTTTCTCATTCAGACATTCCGGAGTCGATTGCTTCAGCAAATGGAGGTCAAGCTTCCACGATATTCAATGAAGAGAAGGTGATGTGTCATCACTTGGCTAACAACCAGAGCAGTGCACATCGAAGTAGCATAATCGTCGAACAAAAAGATTCATAGCACGACCTGGCTACCCGAGTACTATTATCAACGAATCAGCGACAAGTTAAGAGTGAAACTGACTTAAAACCGAAAAAGTTTGTCAGCCCCCTGAAGCGCCACATTTTAGTGGAATCTTTGAAAATCTTGTGCAAAATCGCAGGAAGGTCATGTTTGCAATCTTGGAAAACCGAAGTCTCGTCGACGAAGTACTCAGTACAACGAAGTGTCTTAGAGCAGACCCCCAGACAGCAATACCGTTGACTAAGTAACGAATCTGAGGATCAGACAGCAGTAACAAAAAAAAGTCTTCTTGCTGGGAAAAAAGGCGAATACTCAATTCGTTTTATCCATTCAACACTTCCAAGACCTGTAATAATCCGCCAAAATGGCTCAAGCATGTGCCAAAATAACATGCAAGAGATGGACTCGGGAATATCTTCACTATGGAATCATAGATTGAAGTGTTCAAAAGAACATTTGCGAAATCTGAAAGAAGGCTAATTAGTTTATCTAGTTGATGGCTCTGAGAAACGAGTTGATAACGAAGTTGGTCACAAAACGCAAGGTTATACTGATGATTTGGCAACAATTTTTTGGTGTGATCAGCAAGAGTCAAGATAGCACATGGACAGCTGAACCAGTTTGTCATAAAGTTAGCGTCAGTGTTCTATGGTGACGTTTCCGAGATAGAAAAAGTAGAGTAAGCCATGAAACACGAAGAAATAAACTTTGAAACCGAAAATTTCTCTATTTGAGAAAAATCAAAGACTAAACGTGAGTATTTTTACAAGTTGCGACCAATATTTTGTTCAACCCTTCCCCTATTTCGGAAAGGAACGCCCTTATCTCACAGAGGGGTTAGCACGTGGTTAAGTTAACTTCTAACCCATCTGTGAACTCAACGAACATTATTGCATCACACCCACGAGTGTGTCTATTAAAACTTATATGGTGCAAATGAGCTTTTTTCATCTGTTTTTCAATTGTTGCTAAGTTTCTTATTAGCTTATTTATGTGATATTTTAGTTTTTTTATTCATGCTTAAATGTCAAACAATGAAGAACTTTTTGCGATTTAAATGTCATCCCTTCTTATGGCAACAAAACCAAATTGTGCAGTAATTTGACATCAAACATGTACATAAATCAAATTAAATGAATAGAGCAACAGTATTGTATTTAGAAATGTTAAAATTTGTTTTGAAGACCCGTTGTCTCTCAAATGAACTTAAAAAAATTCTTCGTCAATTGTAGTCTTTTTCTTGTTAATTTTGCTAGATAGTAAAAATCAGAAACTGTGTTTCGTTATTTGCGTCTTCATACAGATTAATAGCAATAATACCAATACTGACTGAAGGTTTACAGATTTAACATAGTTTATCTCTAAGTGTATTCTTAATTTAATCAAATTTTTAGTTGGAGACCTTAACTACGTCTGAGCTACTAATTGTTTCGACGGGTTTATAATCAATTGGAACCAACTGATGGTCCAGGCCGGCATAAAAGTCAAGAACTTGGCCGTGAATACTAGTTTCTATTGAGATTCTTGAGCAGACGCAACATTAGAAACTTAGCCAAGGGTTGCTGAACATCCGACAAAGAGAATGAATTCCTTCTGGATTTTAATCTTTTACTCAAAAAGTACAATCAGCTGCTGAAAAGAAGTTTCAGCTACGCTGAAGCCAGCAAGGTAACCAGACACGAAATTTTTGGTGGCTGTAAGCTTTTTAATGGTGATGAACGAATCAGAGTCCCAAAGAAAAAGAGGTTTCCATCTTATCTGTTGGCTGTCCCGGAGAAATTTATAATCTGTGACGACTCATTCAAATACTTTGTCTCTGTATTAAAGCCGACATCAGCTTGTAGTAACGTCAAAATTTTGGTGTTGTCCGTGAGTTTTGCAAACCTCTCAAGCAGTCAGAACTGTGTTTTTCAGGTAAACAGACAAATACGTCAATCTTGCTGTAATACAATACTTTATGCTGGGACAGGAAATCAAGGTTTTCAAGGAGATTCCTTCATTGAAGACAACCATTCCAAATGCCTTTGTCATTTCAGATCCTTACATGAGTTTTCTGAAAGAGATTGTCAATTGATAAAAGAAAAAGACTGAAGTTGATGCCAGCAACCAATCCAATTGAATTGAAAATAATTTCTTGGTAACAGCATTGCTTATTTTTTGAGACTTTGAAACAAAAAAGAGCAAACTTAGATTTCAATTTAACGGAATATATTACAGAGGAGTCAGATGTTGATGTCAAAGTCAGGACAAAACAAAATGCAGACAAATGTGGAACCATTTTCCTTGGCACGCAAGAACATAACGAAAAGGAGACTATGTCATCAATTTTGTAACCAGTAGCATTGAAAAGTCCGGTTTCTGCCACCACAGAATTCAGTTGTTGTTCCGTTGGTCAAATGTTAAGTCTCTGACTTTCCCTTGCATGCTGTCAAAAAATTGAATCCGACAGGGATAACTCGGTTCTTCAAGCATCAGGAAGAGCTGCGTCTTCGACAATTCTCTGAATTTCTATCAGCGCTATGACCACACAGCTTGGCATTTAGGACACTTGAGTAGCTCGTTGGATCAAATTCCATCATACTGTGTGCAAACTCAATGATCTACCTAGTTTAAGAACAATGAAGTAAAAGTTTCAGCTGTCAAAAAAGCTATCTGGTGTTGAACAGGCGCATAGATCTGGGAAAGACACAAAGTGAATTTTGTGAAAAAGCTTTGTTCCATTATGCATAAAACCGTTCAGGTAATTTTAAAAAATGCCTGTTTTTGAAACAAAAATTGCGACCTGAGAATTCCAAATACGGTCGACACAGCAACAGGAATACTTAAAATCTTTCTGAAACTCATTTCAACTCAAACTCATAAAAACAGATCTATTCGACCGGTTGGGTTTAAAGTTGCGAATTTGCCGCACGTTCTGGCCAACCAACGGATGAGCAGCAATAAAAACGATTGTGATGAGGTTTTCCAGGTATTTTTATTTTCAGCAGTTTGTTTAATTTCAAACCAAGATTTTACATTATATTGGATTATTAAGGAAAATTAAAAGCGGATTCGCACATCTTACCTTGTAGTGTCTCAAAGAAATCTCGATTACTTGGTTGACTTCTAACTAATTGATAGTTTTTGTTACTTTCCTCCCTAAATCACAACTGCAATGCAAACATCAAAATTTCAAGAAAAGTGTCTCAAAAAAGGGAAGAGTTGGGCTTAAAATCTCTGCTGGGTGTGAAGGACCGACGTCAGCACTTCGACTTGATTGACAAATTGCCCTTAACTGCACTCCACAAATTGACATCATGCGTCAACTGTACATGGGACTTTCAAAACTTCTTCAGGTTATAGTCGTAAAAGTAGTCATAAGAGAAACCTGGAAATATCAAAAGCACGTTCGCAAACTTAGAGATTCGCATTTTTTCTAACTATCGAAATAAAACATTGGCCTCATTTTTTCAGCTCCTTAAGGACTTCCAGAGAAAAATGAGGATTTCTAAACAGCCAAAATTGTTCAGGGCAAACAAACTAAGTGTTTTTTTGATATATATATATATATATATATATATATATATATACATATATATATATATATATATATATATATATATATATAAATATATATACATATATATATATATATATATATATATATATATATGTATATATATTTATATATATATATATATATATATATATATATTATAT